>NC_028354.1:4370288-4371839 GCF_000741045.1 Vigna radiata var. radiata
GTCTCCTCTTCTTCACTGCTCACAACATGGAATGGTTCAATATCTTCCTCCCAACCATCCTGACCGTCTGCGTCCCAGCCACTTTGGCTTGTAATAATCTTGCATTCCCTCTTAGGGTTAGCCTCAGTGCTAGCCCTAAACTGGTTTTTCTCTGTAATCTCTATCCTTGTTGCCAGCTGCCCAATCTGTGACTCCAATGATTTAAAGTTGGCCTTATTGTTATTCACTTGCTGCTCATATCTTTTGTAGAAGTCCATCAAATCGATTACTTAAGGCCCTGACAGACTCAGTCAAATTACTCACTTGCTACCACAGAGGTAATGGTTGTTGCTGCCGAAAGTTTCCTCCTTGTCCAGAAGAAGCATTTTGGCTTTGCCCAATACTTGGATGATTTTTCCAACCTTGGTTAGAGTTACCTTGGTTGAAATTTCCCTGTTTGTACTCAAATTGGGCCCCCATATAATTCACGTCCTGCTGCATCTCTTTTGTAAATGCACATTGACCATTAATATGGTCACCACCACATAAATCGCAAAGTTGTTGTACCTGGGAAACATTTCTGAGCCCCCGAGGAAGTTCAGAGACCACCTTTAGCAACTTGTCCAATTTTTGACTGAGGAAGTGATTTTGTGCTGCTGCTACGTCTTCAGTGGGAAGATGTAAAAGTCCTCCTTTTTGCGTTCCCCTCTCATTCTACGCCACTTCATTCAGAGCCATCTGTTCAATTAAGTTGTACGCCTCATCTTCTGTTTTTCTGTTAATGCTGCCTCCAGTCGAGGCATCTATCATCATTTTGGTCTGAGCGCGCAAACCTCCAAGGAATGCAAGCAAGTATGAAGCTTTATCAAACCCATGAACTGGGGTCGCTCTCAATAATCCTTTGAATTTATCCCATGCTTGCCCCAGTGATTCCTCCATCCCCTGTTTTAATGAAGAGATATCCAACTTCCTTTGATTGATCTTTGGAGGCGGGAAGAATTTAGTAATAAATTGTTGGACCACCGCTTCCCACATCCTGAATGTTCCCTCCGGGAAAGAATTCAACCAGTCTTTTGCGTTTCCTCCAAGAGAGAAAGGAAACAAACTAAGTTTGACTCTGTCGTCCGTCACTCCAGTTATCTTCACTGTGTTGCAAATTTCACCAAAGACTATCAAATGTTTGTAAGGATTTTCATTTGACAACCCATGGAATTGGTTGTTCTGAACTAACTGAATGAATGCCGGACTCATCACCATGCTGGTTGTATTGTCTGTTGGAACTGCAATGCTGTTAAAATTCAAGGGACCAACTATATTAGCTGCGTCCCCCAAAGTGCGTCTGGGAGGAGGTTGATTGGCCATCTCCTCAAGATCTGGTTCAAAAGTCTCAGGTGAAGAATACGAAACAACTTGTGGAGAAAGAGATCTTTCACGTAAAGGACGTCTCTTCCTCCTCTCGTATGGTAGACCTTCTAGCAGAGGTTGTTGGTTTTTCCTGCTTCTAGTATGTATTGTTTCCTGCATACACAAGAAACACACCCTAAAAGCACTTTTATAGAAAATAAAACAAAA
>NC_028354.1:4374379-4377691 GCF_000741045.1 Vigna radiata var. radiata
AAAAAAAAAAAAATCAATTCTAACTTCACACTCAAATGATTAAAGCTATGTTTGAGACAACTTTAGATCCAAAATTAGTTTGCAGAGGAAACCCACCCCGTATTTAAAGTGCAGTTTATATGGCAATTCACAAATGCATCATTTCTTTCAATCAAAAACGCATTACCGAACTCTTATGGAAATTCTTCCATAAGTTGTTGTCAATAATCCTGTCCTTTATACGGCATCTCCTGTAAAAAAAAATATTGAAAGATTGAGTTTCCAAAATGCTGACCAGAGAACTTATCCTGGAAATATGCCAAGCTACTTGCCGAGACCAAACTTTCACGAGACCTTTTCGCAGAAGCTGCGGAAACACATCAAACACCGAATATCAAAACAAAACAAAAAAGGAGAAAAAGTAAAAGTTACTTCCGGGAGACACCAAAATGAAAGTGTAAAAGGAAAATAAAGAGCACTTATATTGTTATCGTTGCAACCTGAACGAGTCTTCCTGGGAACAGTAACGCCGATCATCTCCTCCGTTATTTTAAATGGAGGCGGTTTTGATGGCGTGAAGACCCAACGATGGTTCTGATCGGAGGAAAACGACGTCGGATTATTAGGAGAACGGATCTTAGAAACGCCAATGTCTACAACATCCTCGTCTTGTTCGTTATCGATGCTCTCTTCGGTGCTTTGGGAGTGAGAGTCTCTCCTCTGCTTGCTATTGTTCACCGAATCCCTAACCCCATCTCGATTCCTTCCTCTCTTATCTCGATTTCAGTGATTGTTGTGGTTGTAGATATCAGCATAACCTGAGATGACCATTGAAAATGTGGAGGAAGAATAAACCCAGAAAAACCAAAAACCCCCAAATCTCGAGACGCAAGAGCGAGAACGTGGAAGAAGATGAAAGTGTTTCTTATTCCCACTTTACCCTTCTAAAATCTTGATTACACGAATATTCATTAAAAATTTTAATATAAAATTTATTTTTAAATTAGCAGTTAACGGCAGTTAACAATTTTTAACGGCAAGAGCTGAATTGTTTCAA
The DNA here is from genome assembly GCF_000741045.1 of Vigna radiata var. radiata. Lineage (NCBI taxonomy): Eukaryota > Viridiplantae > Streptophyta > Magnoliopsida > Fabales > Fabaceae > Vigna > Vigna radiata. Next base: position 4,375,416 of record NC_028354.1, read on the forward strand.
ATTAGCAGTTTTGGGGACTCAATTGGGAAAATTTAAAAGAAGAGGACGAAAGTGGGAGGACCGAACCAAAATAAGGACGCCTAAATGGTTTAAACCATATATGTTACTACATTTAGATTTGGTAAGATTATTATTCAAATAAGATATAGTTCATTTATATTCCATTAGATAAGATAATTATTTGAATATAGTTTAACTAAATATTACAATATCTAATAAAATCATATTAGATTAGATATGATGAATGATTTAAGAGTTTNAAATAAACCTCGAGTCCCTGGCAACGACGCCAAAAACTTGTTGACAAATTGGCAAGTGTACTAAATCGTACAAGTAATATAAATGGTAAGACCAAGTATCGTTTTCCCAACAGACTAGTGTGAACTAGTGCGAAATTAGGTATAAAAAAATAGTTTAATGTTCGAAACATAATAAAACAACTAACTGAGTTATTTTTTATTGACATGTTAAAACTATTTTAAAAAGATACATTTAACATTGTTTAAATATAATAAGAATACATATATGCTTTATGGTTTAGTGAATTTGATTGCATTAGAATTAAATAAATAACTTTGTAACACTATATGAAAAAAAACCTTTATCAAAATCATTTGAAAACAAAATTGTGTCCAGAAATTATCAATGTTAGAAAATTAATATTATTAGTTTTAAAAAAGAAGTATTATATATATATATATATATAACATTTTAATCTATGTGTCTTTTTTTACATATATCGATATAATCACGTATGTGTAAGTATGTAAACTAGTTATATTTAAATAATATTTCAAAAATAACATTAAATAAGAAATAAGGGAGAATTTTGAAAAAAAGTTATAAAGTTATGTTATTATATCATAATTAAAAATTTATTTTTTTGTATGATTTTAATTTAATATTCGTTCATATAATTTGTAAAATTATTTCTACATTATTAAATGTAAAGTTTTTAATATGATAATCTAATGACATACATGTATTATAATTAAATATTTTAATTATAATATTAAAATATAAAAAATGAGATTTTAATATATAGTTTTTAATACGATAGTTGTTAGATTCTATAGATATATATTGGTTACGAAATTTTTTAAAACATATTCTCATAATTTTTTCTCATCTCATTTTAATCAAGGCATTATAATTTTTAATAAAGTTCTAAAAAAACACAATGCATTACAATTTTTAATAAAGTTTTAAAAGAACAAAATAAAAACTATTGAAATAACTAGGTACCAATAAATTTTCATCACCCACAATAAATAAGAACAATGTTTTGTCAAAGAAAAAAGAATGAAAGAGGACAATGAAAGTATAATTTTGTTTTTTTAAGCATGTGAATAAATTTAAAGTAATTAATTCAAATTCATAAGATAAATGATAAATAAAATTATCACAAAATCTTAACAAAATAGATTTTACTAAATAATATTTTAATTATGACTTAATTATAAAAAACAATTATGGAAAGATAATGACTATCTGTTTCACATTTGTTCGATTATATAACTAATTAGATAGGGTATAACATTAATAAGATAATTATTTAAATAAGATATGTATCCATTTAGATAATATAAGTAAGATGTAGTTAATTTATATCCATTAAAATAAGATAATTATTTGTAAAAACTAATAAAAATATACAAAATTTGTTTTACAAAACACATAAATAAATTAAAAATAATTGAATAAAATTCAATATATAATGGTTAAATGTAATTATCACGATATCTTATTAAATTAGATTTCACTAAGAAATAATATTTGAAATATGATTTAAATATGAAAAACATTGGAGAAAATATAATTATTTATTTTATTTCTTAAGTTATATATAATTAGATGATATAACTAATTAGATATATGTTGGTTTAAACCATTTAGGCGTCCCTATTTTCGTTCGGTCTTTCCACTTTGGTCTCTTTCTTTTAAACTTTCCCAATGGAGTCCTTAAAACTGCTAATTTGAAACAATTAAGTCCCTGCCATTAAAAATGGTTAACGGTCGTTTAAGTAGTGATGACGTGGCATTAAAAATTAATTTTATATTAAAAATTATTAATGAATATTTGTGTAACCAGGATTTTAGAAGGGCAAAGTGGGAATAAGAAAGACTTTCTTCTTCCCTCTCGCTCCTGCGTCTCCAGATTTGGGGGTCTGACGTTTTGGTTCTTTGGTTTCCCTTACACGTTGCGAAGACGATGTTGATGCCTTAGGAATAACTTCAATCTCTTTCTACAACATAACACACAACAAAGAACACAA
>NC_028354.1:4385746-4399008 GCF_000741045.1 Vigna radiata var. radiata
TTAGATAAGATAATTATTTGAATATAGTTTAACTAAATATTACAATATCTAATAAAATCATATTAGATTAGATATGATGAATGATTTAAGAGTTTAATTTATTATCTTTATTAATTAAGTAGATTTTAATATATATTATATGTAGTTAATGTGATTTTGTAAATATATTCATATANCTAAATCTCTATATAATAACCCAAAGCACAATTATTTGTTCATTAACAGTTTTCAACATTTAGAGTTCATTTCATACATTCTTTAGTTTTTTTCTATATTGATTCTTTTCATGGAAGAAACACAACAATCTCGAAAAAAACTCATCATAAAAATATACTCTTCACGTCCTAAGAATCGTGAAGGAGTGTGTGAATTGAAGAATAAGAAGGGATATTATGCAGAAGCCATATGGATTGATGTGAAAAGTGCATCAAAATCTTGTGAAAGTAATGAAAAAATTAGGTACGATGATTATGACAAGNGAAACAATAAGGAAATGGTGCANAAAGGGTTGAAGAAAAGAGAAAGAAATCAAAAGGTAGAAAATGCAATGAGAATGGACAAGTCCAAAAGGATGCAGTGTTGGACGATGATGAAGCGTTTGATGGTGGGAAGAGATGCATGGGTTTTAAAGAAGAATGAGCAAAACAAAAAGATAATGAGTTTGCGCGATATTGACTTAAAGCTAAAAAGGTTGGACTATTCAAAAGTTGATGACTTTGCCTATGACATGAGGAATGTGTTCTCTTATCCATTGGGGTATCCTCCAAAAAGTGAAACTCACAAAGTTGCAAGAGANATTAGTCAAGCTTTTGAGTTAAACTGGAAAAATATGAAAAAGAAGTGGATATTAGAAAAACAAAATTTGTAATATACTTTATCTTTGTACCTTATTCAATCAAAGAACATTTTAATGTTTCAATATTATTTTTTATTTTCATGAGGTTATGTATTTTTGTAATTTATATTTTCACGATGATATGATATATAATTAAATGTTGTGAGCGAAATTAAATATAAAAAAAAATAGTTTAATGTTTGAAACATAATAAAACAACTAAGTGAGTGATTTTTTATTTACAAATTAAAATTATTTTAAAAAAATGAATTTAACATTGTTTAAATATAATAAGAATACATATATGTTTTATGGTTCAATGAATTTGATTGGATTAGAACTATAATTAGTTTTATAGAATTATTATTATTATTATTATTATTATTATTATTATTATTATTATATATATATATATATATATAACTTTTTAATCTATGTCTTTTTTATTTGTACATCACTTTTTAAGATTATAATTCTTTTACACATATCTATATAATCAGGTATGTGTAAGTGTCATGAAGTAGTTATATTTAAATTATATTTCAAAAATAGCATTAAAAAAGAAATAAGAGAGAATTTTAAAAAAATTATAAAGTTATGTTATTATATCATAATTAAAAAAAATATTTTTTTTGTACTATTTTAATTTAATATTCATTCATATAATTTGTAAAATTATTTCTACATTATTAAATGTAAAGTTTTTAATATGATAATCTAATTACATAGATGTATTATAACTAAAAGTTTCATTGTTAGATTATTTTAATTTAGAATTAGTTAATGTAATATAAAAAAATGAGATTTTAATGTATAGTTTTTAATGCGATAGTTGTTAGATTATGTAGATATATATTGGTTACGAAATTTTTTAAAACATATTACCATAAATTTTTCTCTTCTCATTTTAATAGGGCATTATAATTTGTAATAAAAAAATAAAATGCATTACAATTTTGAATCAATTTTTAGAAAAACAAAATAAAAACTATTGAAATAACTAAGTATGAAAAANTTTTCATCACCCAGAATAAATGAGAACAATGTTTTGTCAAGAAAAAAAAAGAATGAAATAGGATAATGAAAGAATATATTTGTTTTTATAAGCATGTGAATAAAGTTAAAATAATTAATTCAAATTCATAAGATAATTAATAAATAAAATTATCACAAAATCTTAATAAAATAGATTTTACTAATAATATTTTAACGATGGAAAAATAATTACTTAATCTGTTTCACATTTGTTCCATTATATAACTAATTAGATAGGATATGGATAATTATTTAAATAAGATATACTTAATTTGTATCCATTTAGATAATATAATTATTTAAGTAGGATGTAATTTATTTATATCCATTAAAATAAGATAATTATTTGTAAAAACTAATAAAAATATTATTCTTGTGTAAACTTATAAAAATATGCAAAATTTGTTTTACAAAACACATAAATAAATTAAAATAATTGAATAAAATTCAATGATTAAATGTAATTATCACGATATCTTATTAAATTAGATTTTACTAGAAGAAATAATATCTAAAATATGATTTAAATATGAAAAACATTGGGGAAAAATATAATAATTTATTTTATTTCTTAAGTTATATATAATTAGATTATATAACTAATTGAATATATTACTACATTTAGATTTGGTAAGATTATTATTCAAATAAGATATACTTAATTTATATTCCTTTAGATAAGATAATGAGTTTGCGGGATATTGACTTAAAGCTAAAAAGGTTGAAATATTCAAAAGTTGATGATTTTGGATATGACATGAGGAATGTGTTCTCTTATCCATTGGGGTATCCTCCAAAAAGTGAAACTCACAATGTTGCAAGAGAGATTAGTCAAGCTTTTGAGTTAAACTGAAAAAATATGAAAAGAAGTGGATATTAGAAAAACAAAATTTGTAATAAACTTTATCTTTTTGCCATATTCAATCAAATCATGATTTTAAAGTTTTAATTTTATTTTTTATTTGAATGAGGTTATGTGGTTTTGTAATTTATATTTTCACGATGATAAGATATTTAATTAAATAATGTTTTTATAAATTGTATACACTAGTGCGAAATTAAGTATAAAAATATTAGTTTAATGTTTGAAATATAATTAAACAGCTAACTGAGTGAATTTTTATTGACATGTTAAAACTATTTTAAAAAGATTGATTTAACATTGTTTAAATATAATAAAAATACATATATGGTTTATGGTTTAGTGAATTTGAATGCATTAGAACTAAATAAAAATAAATTGTAATAATATTTGAATAAAAAAACTTTTATCCAAGTTATCTAAAGACAAAATTGTGTCTTGAAATTATGAATGTGAGAAAATTAATATTATTAGTTTTAGTTAAGAAATATTATATAGACAATATATCACTAAACTCATTAACTATAGGAATAGCAAAATTTTGTTATTTTTCTTATACTTCCACATGAGTTAAGATAATGAGACACGAAGATCCTTCTTTGACCTCCTTTACCACTTGTTGTGATGATAATAGCTTCACTTCTCCAGGATTAGGGAAAATAAACTCCTTCTTGTTACAGTCTATAAGGATATGATTGGAAGATAAGCAATCCATTTTAAGATTACATCTAAACCTTGTAGGAGTAAGGATATAAGATGTGCTTTGAACCTATGTCCTTCTACAACTATTAGACATTGAGGACACATCCTCGATGTTTTTATCAATTTAGAGGCTGATCTAGATACCATGAGATCATACTGCAACTCTCTCACAAGGAGGTTCAACTCTTGAATAAGGGTTTCAGACAAAAAGGAGTGTGTCTCTCCAGAATCAAATAAGACATTCAAGTATCTACCAGCTATCATACAACATCCAATGATGAGATTACCTGATTTGGTAGCTTCTACTGCAGTCAAAGCATAGACCTTTCCAGTCGCTTGTGGCCTATTTTCAGTCCTTCTCTACTGAAGTGGTTGTTGAGGTTGAGCTGCTTCTCTTTTGCCAGAGGGACAATCTCTAGCAAAATATCCTTCTGCTTCGCAAAGAAAACATTTGTTGCGTACAGTAACTTGTGGACAAACACTCTTTAGATGAGGTCCTCTACAGACGTAACATCAGATTATTCTCTACTGAGGTTGCTGCTGATGCGAATTTCCCTGAGGCTGCGGTCTTTCATAAGGCCAGATCCTTACATTTTGTCCAGCTCGTGACCTTGATGGTCCTCCCACCCGTTGTAACTTTTGTTGAACTTTAATCTCACCTCTTAACCTTTCCATGATTCTAGCCTGTTCGACTAAAGCAGGAAATTCCTTAATAGCTAATGGAGTCATTCTTCATGAATTTTCTGCACCTCCATTCTTCGTTCACAGGTTGTGTGTAAAAGCGTCCTATGTGCTTAAACTTTTTAGCATACTCATTCAGTGATTTGTCGCCTTGTCCTAGTTGCATGAACTCGATTTCTTTGGCATGTCTCACGCTATTCGAAAAGTAATTTGCATAAAACTTATTCTTAAAAAGCACCCAAGTAATGACTTCACCTCCTTCTTCTAACATCATCTTCATGTTGTCCCACCAGTGTACTGCTTCACCGGAAAACTAGTACTCTATGTATGCCAATCTCCTCTTGGGTGGACATCCCTTAGTGTTAAAGATTCTCTCCACATTCCGGATCCATTGATCAGCCTCATCTAGACTCGTCCTCCTATTAAAAATAGTTGGGTGATGTTGTAGAAAGTTTTCTAAGGTCCATTCCTGAACCCTATGAGGTTGAGCTTCCCCCAACGTGCCATTCTTAGCTAGTTGTCTTAATGCTTCCACATGTTGTCTTTGGCTGGCTTTAGAGTTCATTCGAACCGCTTCTAACTGTTATAGAGTTGTTTCATGTTGTTACATTATAGTAGTGCCCTATTGTTGAAGAGCAGATGTGATAGACTCCAAAGCCCATATCAAGCTAGGCATATTAGAGGTTTCACAGTTGGGTTGTCTACGTGTCATTTCTCTATTCACACAAAGAATTATCATTAAGGATAAATCTGAAACTTTTAGGCTGTCTTAAGGACGAACGCTATGATACCACTAAATGTAATGCCCCAAAATATCAAACATCTCACGCACTTGTTATTTCATAAATAATATAAATATTTTACAATGTTACAATCATCCATTACATGAGAAAAGAGTTCATATTGAAAATACATTATTCTTCCAATCCTCAAATAAAACACTCATAATTTTTTATTTATTTATTTATTTATTTTTATTTTCAAAAATAATCTCTATTAGTTCGCTTCCCCCTACTTCACTTGTATGGGTTTAGATGTTGCTCCTTCATCTGCTCCCGTATAACATATACATTATACGATCATTGCAAAAAAGATTTTTCCAACACAAACAAACAATTAAGGGTAAGCTACCATAAAAAATAAGGTATAACTAGAGCTGTCAAAATGGGTCACAATTCGCGGGTCAACCCGGCCCATCATGGGTTCAGGTCGGGTTGGGTTTGAAAAAATTATATCTTTTTATGTGAGTCAGATTTCAACCCGGCTCATTTAAACCCAGCTCATGCGGGTTGAACCCTTGGTGGGCCAGGTTGGCCCACCAACCCACCAACTTAATTTTATTTTATTTAAATTTAATTTTAATTTTATAAAACATATTTATTATTTTTTTTGCTTGAAAAATTTATTTAAGTTCCCTATTTTCAAAACTAATTAAACATCCATGTTGGGAGTGAAATTTGAGAGTGAAGTTTGTTTCAATTTGAATTATAGAAAGTTTGTAATTTTTTATTACTTTAAAAAAATTATAATTAAGTGGGCGAGTGAGCCAACCAGTTTACCCACCAACCCATGGTGGGTCGAGCCGGGTTCGAATGTTTCTAGCTCGCTAATAAATGAGTCGGGTTGGGTTGGCTCGCTAAGGGACCAACCCGTGGTGGGTCGGGCCGGGTCAAGCCGGGTTACCCGTTTTGACAGCTCTAGGTATAACATTATTATTACACATACTTCATTTTCAATAAAAATTCATATCAAACACCAATTATCATATTAGATTCTAATATCCGGATAAAACATTGATGGAAGTCTCGGATGGTCGTGCACTTGTGGTGACCTATACTCCTCATACAATAAAAGTCATGGCCAAATACAATCCAACCTGTCACCACAAGGTTAGTCTGTTAACACCTATGTCCAAATCCAGCTCATAGACTAGAACCTCCTGCCCCTCTAACCACATAACTCATCCTTCTCAACTTGAGACTAGATAGTTATTAGAGTATCAAGATAACCTTCTCAACGAGACACTCAACATCAAGGTATACACTAATACCATGCCATTAAAGAATCTCTCCACGAGACTCATATCATGTTCATATTCATCAATTCATACCATGCTATTATAGAGTCTTTCCCAAAGACTAATACTATATTTAAATGCATAATTTTATATCCAACATCATAACATTCATTTCTTACAGCCATCAAACAAAATGAATATCACAAAATAAATTAACAAAACAATAATAAAATACCACTATAAATGGTCACCGGAGAAGAATCAAATGTTTGACGCATCAAACTCAACATAAACGCTAGTACATATGACTAGTCATAACTTACTGGATCAGACTAGGGTTACTCTATGATGAAGGATGATTCTGTTGAGAAACAGGTAAGCTTCGTTTTACACCAAGAGTGGGGTGAATTAGTGTTAGTTCAAAAACAAAATCTTTTTGCAATCTTTATATGAAAGTGCAAAGCTTTTTGATCTTTCTTGAAATGCAAGTAATGAAAATTCAATGCAGCGGAAAAACGCAGTTGACTGCTAAACAAAAGAAGTCGACTGGAAATAAAGAGTGCAGGGATAGAGAAAATCAAACACTGGTTTTTATACTGGTTCGGCCAACAATGCCTACATCCAGTGTCCTTCCAACCCAGGAAGCAAATGCACTATAATGGTTGCGGTTTTTACAACAAGGAATTTATAGAAGCACCACACAAAAATATAAATCTCCTCCCTAACCCAAAACCAAAATATAGCTGCACAACAAAACCAGAATTGCAGCAAGAATCCCCTCTTCTACAATCTGAACCCACATTGAACAATCCTCAACGTGTAACCAACACTCTTCACAGGATGCCAAGCCTATCACAGCAGACTTCACAGGTTGCCAAGCCTTCAATCAACACAGTAGTCTTCACAGGAATCCAAGTCTTCAAAGATCAATCAAGAAGCACCTTCCTCGTGCAGATTATGATCAAGCAGTCAGTGTACTTGACTTCTCCCTTGAATCTCTCTCAAGAAAGATCACCACCGTCTTCTTGTATAATTCTTGGAGCTATTAAAACAGAGAATTCAATCTGAAACAAGAAAATGAAAGTATCAGATTCACAAAAGTCACAGAACAACTCGTGTTTTGTCTATTTATGTTTTTCTGTTACAACAGATTGCTTCTCAGTCGAATAGCCTACTAATTCAGTCGACTGTACTAAAATAGTTACAACAGACAGTCAACACATAGGCTCTCAGTCAACAAAAATCAACACACATTTATTACAGTTGACCAGTCATCAATGCTTAACTAAATTTTGAAAAATATAGCCGTTGGAGCGTGTAAGCATAACAGAATTCCAAACAGATCATTCACACAGTCAAATATGCAATATACAATGTCGACTGACACATATAAAAACACTTTGAAATTCTTTTCAACTCAAAATCTCATATAGCACTGGTTCACAAAATCTGTACAAAGATTTTACCATAGTCGAATCCATTATAGGTGTATTCGACTGGTCTAAAAACTTTGTCACAACAACTATAAGTTCATAAAGGTGCTTGTGATCTTTTGCTTTCATAAATGTGCTGTAATCAAAGACATTTTATTTCACATTTCAATACAAGCATGTTTCACAAATATATCACACAATCAATCATAGGAACATACATCACAGTACATCAAAACATGTTAAGCAGATATGACAGTTTATCAGAATACGAACATGTAATGCAACAACATGTGTACTGTTATTAAGCATTGTGTTGTCATCATCAAAAACTAGTTTGATATAGAGTTTGTGTTGTCAACAATCTCAACAATCTCCCCCTTTTTTTATGATGCACAACCATGATTAATAACTCAACCATGTTTGTACAATCCAGCACATGACAAAGTAATAACATATATAAGAAACAATTCAATCAGTTCAATTACTCTGCATATTCAGCAAAAATATCAAGCAAATTGAGTATGAGACATATATTCTCGCCCTTTCAAAAAGCATATAAATCTTCCCTCCTTTGTGCATTAATAAAAAAGGAATGCTTCAGATATTTATGCAGATTTGAAAAACATACACTATAAGAAAAAACGTCATTATCTACAGCCCAAATCCGTATATAAGGCTCAAAATCCATATATAATTTTTGATTATATACAGATTACATACAGACAAAAATCCGTATATAATACTGTCGTAGCTAGTGTTATATACGGATAATCCGTATATAAATTATATACGGATTATCCATATATAAATTATATACGGATTATCCGTACATAATATATGTATATAAATTACATACAGATAATCTGTATACGAAAAAATCCGTATATAATTTCATAGCTTTATAAAAAAAAAATTCATATTTACATTCAATAACTAGAAATTTAATATATCTATTAAAACATAAACAGATTTTTCAAATTACCAATACATATATGAAATATATAATAAATACACAAATATGTATTTAGAAAAGTGAATTTAAATTACTAACACAATTAAAGTACAATATATATTTACACAAAAACAACTTAAGGATAAAAATTGAGATAAAATATTAAAATTACAATTTCTGGTGCAGTTTTACACTTAATCCATGCTTAACCTCTTCATTAGAAATCTGTATTATAATGAAGAAAACATCATCATAAGTTTTCCAAATCTCACCTACATTAATCAAATCTCTTCTTTAATATAATGGAATGAACTATGGTCATAAATACTATTTGTCTACATCTAACAAATCACAAATTAAATGAAATGGTAGAAATTAAAAACATAACCGTAAAAATTCACAATCTGATATATGGACACTTGTATATCTTAATAAAAGAAATTATATTAGAGTTATAAAGTAAANCAACAAAAAGATGGAGGTAAAGAACATTAAACTTATAAGGTGAACATTAAACATCAAGTATATGCAGATTGAAAAAGGTCCTCAAACCAAACAAAAAATGACATCATTTATAACTATCTGCAGGACCATCTTGATTATCATGCACCAACAAGTAATGCTTTGAAATTTTTGGATCCATTAAACCATCATTAAGAGAAGGAATAAAATTAATTATTTTACATGCTAATTTAACAGTATTTTAAGTTGGGAATTTTATAAAATTGAAATGTATTAAATAATATAAATAATTTAAATATCAATTTAGAATATTATTGAATTAAAAGGATTATAATTTATTTATTTCTTAAATCTGAGATATAAAAATAATAACGATCATACCCTCCTAATGATTAAGTGAAATTTAATAACTAAGAAGAAAAATTAATTAATATTATAATAATTTTATGAAAGAGATAACTTTTTATTATGAAATTGAGATTTTAAAGATTTCTTTTGTTAAAATTAAAAATTGAAAAAGTGTGTGTAGTGGCATTTGTATGTGANGTTTATGTTATTTTTCTAAATAAATCTGCACACATGGGTTCTAAGTCGTGGCAAATAAGGTACATGCTACAACGAGTAATTGAGACTAAAATTTACAAGAAAACTATTTCATTTTTCCACTAAAATAACACTTCATATCGACTCCTAAAAAGGGTACCTGACAGTTCCATCCAGAGAAACACTGGCAATATTGTTTCCAGATGCAGAGAAGCGGCATCGAGTGATTGGACTGGTGTGCCCCAAAAATGTCTCCTAGAAACCAAAGTGATATAATATTACACAGATTTCAATAAAACTTTATTCTGATAAAGAAAACGCAAAAGCAGAACAGCTGAGGCACATGAATAAGTCTCTGTAACAGCACTGTTACCTTCTAATATGAGCAGTTTCTTCATGTTGTGAACCAGTACTCTCATCCATACTTCAATACAAATTAATCAGATAACCAAGTATGTCCAATACACGCTACAAGACTAAATAAATAAACACACGCTTACCTTCTAAATTGACGTAACTGTGCTTCTTTCTCATCTAGCAAAGCCTGAAGTTGGGACAACTTCATATTTAAATGTACGAGAACTCTTTTGAGTACATTATTCAGCAGTGCAGGTAGACGTCATACAATATTAAGGTTATACAAGTTGTGAAAGAGATAACGATATTTTGTGAATTAACAAGCAAGACACCGAAATTCATGGTTTAAAATTATGGTCTACAATGACAGAAAGGTTGTTTGTCTCACCGCTCCACAACCTCATCGCCATGTTAAATAAAAATCTAAATCTCGAAATTGACCAGTGATAAGTCCAAAAACGAGTAAATAAATTAAGAAAAACTCTCATCTCGCAATCAACTGGTTTCATAAGATTTAATTAGACCATACCCGAATGCTGATACAGAATCAGAGTTTATCTTAAATCCATTAATAAATCACCTATGACAGTATTCATGCACTGATCCTAATAGTAACAAACATGAGGGGCTTATTGAATATAAACTCAACTCCGAAAATTATATAAGTGGGAGAGAACACTGAGTCACCACAATTTTGTTGAGCGAAGTTAATCCAAAACCTAAACTCCAATACTACAGTCTCATCAACTGCAATTTCCCACAATGTCAAGGATAGTCAAGAAATAAAATCACCACACCAATTTAGAACTACGAACAGAATTAACATGAAAGGACATGAGTAGCATTGAAAACCTCGCTGAAGAAGTTTCTAGAAGAAAGATGCAAAGCCTGATACCACTCCTTGGAGAAAAAAACCCGAAACTTCTCTCTTTACTGATATATTAACTCATCAAATAAGTCTATATATAACTTGATTTTTATTTGCAGGAAGACTTTTTTTTTCTTATGCAGTTTATGCAGAATTTTAAGATAGTATACATAGCAAACCACAACCAGAAAAATTTCAGGATTCTAAAAGTTAAATAAAATACTATTCAACAAGTTTCAGCCACTGTAATTTACTAAAACACACTTTTTAAAACAGTAACTGCACCATAGTTATGCTAAAACAACTTTTAAAACCAGTTTGTACACTTGATACATGCAACAGACTTTCTCATTTCTGAACACTCACACACCATATTTCAATATCTATCATTATTTCATTACACTTAAATCTGAACTATCAAATATCAAGGCACAATACTTAAATAAACATATTATCAATTACTCCAACCGAGATCAACATAGCTCATTGGTTTGGTAGGAATCCCCAATCTAACTAATTCAGATCAAACATATACACTCCTTTATCCTTGACATCCCATCAAGGAAACCCATTCTAATATTTCATTACCAAAACAGAGCATACATCATATACTTACTTTTTCAGACTCATACATGTCACTACAGCCCAAGCGAAGATAAAAACACCCATACACATCTATTTCTCAGAATAAATACATTCATACACATATTTTAGTTAATATCAACTATATTATATAAATTCCAGAATCCAAAGACACCATTACAATTCATAGAACAACAAGATACAAGATCAAAAGCAATTTAACTCCCCCATACCTTGGCCTTTGTTTTCCTCTCCTATTTTCGTTAGCTCCTGAGACTCTTATTACCTTTCCTTTTTGTGATTTCCACTTCTTCTCCCACTCATTCCCTTCTTAACTCTGATAATTCCATTTCTCTCCAAACATAATTGCTTCCTCTCACCTCCCATTGCACAATGGATTCTTAGGATTTGATGGCTTCTAGGCAAGGAAGAAGAAATGAAAAGAGGAACGTGAATGCTAGGCTTGATTCAAGAATGAACATTTTCAGATTAGCTCTCTTAGACATTTAAACAAACAATTTATGAGCAAAATCACAAAATAGAACTCAAGACAGCAATGATTGAAAACAAAACGCAGCTTACAACATATCAATACATCAAAGGAAAAGTAAAATTAACAACGCCAAAAAATTGAAGAAAACTCAATAAGCAGATATGCAAAACTCAAAACAGAGAACAATCAACTAGAATCAATTCAAGAAAAATTAATAGAAATAAGGAAAGCAATACTTAACTCATGTAGCGTGCTCGTCCTTGGTCTGAATACCACTCGATGGAAGAGCTTCCAAGAAGATGACCAGAAGAGAGAGTAATCGGCTCGAACTCCTTCGAAACTTCCTTGATGAGCAAACACAGTAGAATAACGAGACGAACTCGAGATCGAGGGTGAAATCGAGAATGAACGGAAGAAAATGTTAGAAAACCCTAAACGAACGAATAAAAGCTAAAACGATTGGGGAAAAACTCTAAAATTGAGGATGAACCCTAATCAGGACCAAAGGAACCCGGAGAAAAACTCAATATGAACCGATTAATCAGTTCAAACGCAAGATTGATCGGTACAAAATATTTAAACGGCGAGACTCGAGGTTTAATCGGTAGAAATCGAAGAACAAACGAGAGGGAGAAGGAGAAATGATCAGTGGACTCGCGAGTGATCTGTGAGGCTGCCAATGGGAGGGAGAAGGAGAAATTGCAAGTGCTCTGTGAAGGAGTGGGAGAAATCACGAGTGTTTTGTGAGAGTTAGGGTTCGAGAGAGCGCTTTGTGTGTGAGAGCTCGAGAGAGGTTCAGAATGAGTGGGTTCCAGTCTCACTTAATCATAAATTTATTTTTTTGAAAAACTTATTTTCCATGTCTATATATAAATCAACAAATAACACTTGGTTCTAGTTATATATGGATAAAACTCGTTATATACGGATTTTATCCTTGGGTAACTTCCCGCAACTCCGTGCTAATATTATATACGAAATTTATATACGGATAATCCGTATATAAAAATCCGTATATAATATCCGTATGTAAATCTTTTTCCTAACATCCGTACATAATTTTCGTATATAATAGCTGATTTACATACGGTTCTAAATCCGTATATAATAATCCGTATATAATTCTATTATTTCTTATAGTGATAGAGATGCATCAGAAAAGTATTCAATTTGTAAAGTACAATGATGCTCTCAAAATCACAAGCTCATCCCAAAACACAATATAAACTCCCCCTGAAATGTAGGTGTGTGATGAAACAATGTGTAAAACAGTGATACTCCCCTGTCATTATGCATGAGTTTCAAAATCCATTTAAGTGCATAATACAGAATATCATAGATTTATCAACAGTTTAAGCATAGATTTGTATCATAGTCAGAATATCAAACAACATATATATGTGATAACGGTCTAAAAACCGTTATTTTCATACTTAAATT
>NC_028354.1:4400013-4403954 GCF_000741045.1 Vigna radiata var. radiata
TGGGTTAACAGTAGAGCAAGAAAGTTTGCATGACAATATGATAGATAAGCAATTTAAATAAGAAGAGTAGATATATGAGGGTGGATAAGATGAAATTGTAAATCCCAACAACTCTATTCATCCATAGTTTCTTTAGCCAATTGAATCACTGCATTTGCATGTTTACTTTTGTTCTTGCATTAAAAACCCAAAATTAATTTCTTTCTCAAGTCTTATGCAATTTGTTTACATGAAAAGTAAGGCCTAAGAGTCCTTTGGGAAACGATACTTGGACTTACCCATTTATATTACTTGATAACGATCTGATACACTTGTCAAGAACTTAACAACTGGCTAGTAAGCATTTCTGCATTGCATTGAACTGATCCTAGTACCTTGTTATTTATCCTTACTCTGGTACTTCATCATGTATTTGCCTCTGATTTTATAAAATTTTGAATTTTATAATATTTGAATTGCATCTTTCTTTTGTTGAGGGTGAGAGCCACTTGAGAGGGTGTCTTTATTTTATAACCTTAGAAGAGAATTGGGAGTAATAGATATGTCTTAGAAGTAAAATTCATAACAGTTTTGAGTTTTTCGTAAGTCTAGGGTATTTAATCGATTATTAAAAGGCTAATCGATTATTTTGAGCTGTTAGAAAAGTCTTAGATTCGCAAATAGTCGATTATTGCAAGGCACAATGGATTATCCTAGCTCGTTCTTTTAGTTAAAGATGGTTTCCTGTTGTTGTTACTGAACGACACATGCTTTGTCGTTCGGTTATAGTTTTGATACGGACCGAATGATTCATATGGTACACAGGGAGAAGTACATTAGTTATCAAACGGGTTTAAGAAGTACACAATAATTGGGTTTTCCTTCTTTTAATTAAACCGAACAGAACCAACAAGAGACACTGAGCAGTAATTGAGGCATGTCAAATAGGTTGAACAGGGGAATATGAAATTTTTGGGGAGAAAGTTTTATTGACATCTTATGTCATAATCTTGTGATAACTGGTACATATTTGAAAGGGAGATATACAAGTTAGTTTAATATCTTGTTATATTTTGTTTCTACTCTAGATTATTTACTTTTTTCCCCTTATAATATCTAAAATGCATCAACTCTGTTATTGAGGGGGAGTGTTTTTAACTACTTTTTGCTTATTATCAAGAAGGGGGAGAAAGTGTTTTGAAGTAGTGCAGTTTCTTCTAACATGTCTTTGTTTGCGAGTTTGTGTTATATGCAAATACACAAAGATGCTTTTAAACAAGTAAAAGTGTTTTCAAGTAGTGCAGTTACTTCTAACATGTCTTTGTTTGTGAGTTTGTATTATATGCAGATACACAAAGATGCTTTTAAACAAGGGATTTTTTATCATCATAAAAAAGGGGGACATTGTTACCAATGAGGAGCATTGGTGTCTTGAAGTTGATTTTGATGATGCTACAAAGTGGAGAATATGAAGACCCTTAATTTAAGTTTAAAAGCATTCCTGCATGTTGGTCCACGAGGGAAAGGAACAAGAGAGCAAATGCAAGCCGAACACAGATTGAAGGCCGAACGGGGTTCAGCAAACAGTTAAAGACCGAATAGTCAAGAACATTGCTCATGGCCGAAAACAAATAAAGGCCTAACACTATTCATGGCCAAACACAACTAAAAGGTCGAACGATCACTATCAATCAAAGACCAAACGATTTGTAATAGTTGAAGGTTGGACGATGTATAGCAGTTCAAGGCCGAACATAGGACAAACACTGGCCGAACACAGTTCAAGACTGAATAGAGTTGAACATTGGACAAACTCAGTTGAATATCGAACGGTTACAATAGTTAAAGGGTGAACACTTCAAGATCGAATGGTCATTATCAGTCAAAGACCGAACGATATATATTAGTCAAAGGTTGAACATGAAGAGTAGAGAAGCTAAAGACCAAACGGTCACTAACAGATAAAGGCCGAACAACAGGTTGAATACAAGCTGAAGAATTGATGACCGAATGACTTCCAACAACAGGCTGAATAGGTGATGACAATGATCAAACAAGGCATGACTAAACGGTTTAAGGCTTGACTGAGACCAAGTAGTTCAGACCGAGTGGTGCAAGGCTTGACCAAGACCAAGTAGTTCAGACCGAACGGTGGAGAGCATGACCGAGACCGAGAAATTAGCACTGAACGCTGAAAGGCTGTAAGGAATCAAGCCGAACGACATAAGGCTGTGAAGGCTGAAACTGAACGGTGGAAGGAGTTGAAGAACTAAAGCAGACTGGTTTGAAAAGACAATATTCAAACTGTTCCAAGTCTCTCAAATAATCGATTATAACTTATAGTAATCGATTATTGCTGGTAGTTGTAATGTGTCTTTCCAATTTCGGACCAACAGACTATATATACCTTTGCCTAACACTTCAGAAAGGTAACTTTGCGAATTTGAGAATATAGTGAAATCTGTGGAAGTTCTCAAGTGTTAGTTCTTGCTTTTGTCAAGTCTTGTGAATAGGAGAAGCTCGCGCATTGTATGTCAAAGGTCGGAGCGGTTCTCTTCAAGTTGGTAGAGTTGTTGCTTCTGGTTCGTTTGTCGAAGGAAGGTCTTCCAGTTCGTTTGTCGAAGGAAGGTTCTTGTTGCACTCTTCCAGTTCGTATGTCGAAGGAAAGTGCTTACTGTCTGCTTTTGGTTTGTTTGTCGAATGAAGGTTTTGCTTTTCTATTTACATTCATTATTCTGTAATCTGTGAAACTGATTTTAGTGAAACCGTTTATCACTCTTTATAGTGATTAACAACTGGATGTAGAATCTGTTGATTCGAACTAGTATAAAAATCATGTGATTTTTTCCACTCCCTACACTCTTTAGATTTTTTGCACATCAATTGTTTGATAAAAGGTTTATAAGAAAATTAAAGGAACCATTTTTTACTTGACCGAACAAGCTCTTCACTTTTTAACAATCTGTATCGTACTCTGTTTTATTATTTTCGCTGCGCAAAATCGGTACCAGTTATTGTTACAACATATCTAAGTGTGCTTGAGGGTGTTTGATAGTATCAGAAAACTCAAACTTCACATGTTAAGTAATTTGACACTCTTTAAGTCGATTCTCAGTGTTTAAACATTTCATTGATCATAAGTTGTGTTTCTTATCTCAACCAGTTTCATATTACCCAATTAAAATCTCACATAGGCATTCTCAATAACTCACAAATCAATTTTAAGCTTTTCACAAACTAAATACATATTAATCATGATTTTGCACAGATTGACAAATAATTTATGTGAAAACAAATTTCAAGTAATTCAACCTAATTTAACATATTTTGCACTCAATGTAATTTAAGTGAAAATCAACCCTTCAAGTAAACTAAGCATGTAATTTCACAATTCAAAATACAACTCATTACCCATTTTAATATATCTAAACAAAATTCCACATAAAATTAGTTAAGTTAGCTTTCCTCACCTTATGAACAGTCTCAAAATAAATCGACAACACTCACAAGCCTTTTAACTCATGAAATCTTGAAGTCATCATAGAGACAATGTAAAAATAAACAGATTGAACCAAAAGAATGATTGATTAACAAAGAGAACAAACAAAATCTCTAAAAGCACATTCAACCTAATGATCTCTTACAAAGTCAAAAATAGAATGGACATCAAAGGAAAATTAAATGTTCAACTTATCCGAATGAATATTTTACTCGATTAAACTTGATAGCAACCCTTACTCCAATCACGAAGCTCCAATGCCCTAATTTAGAAAATTCGCTCTCCACTAAGGACTTTGTGTGTGCTTGCGATACACTCCGCTTTAGATTTTCTCTTCCCAATTTTAATCCCAATTAAAATTTCAATGATCCCTAAACCCTATACCCCAAACCCTAAACCCTAAACCCCAAACCCTAAACCCCAAACCCCAAACCCCAAACCCCAAACCCCAAACCCTAAACCC
>NC_028354.1:4404278-4407712 GCF_000741045.1 Vigna radiata var. radiata
CAACATGGAAAGTCCCCACTCTGTGAACAGTCCAAGAAGAACTCTCAGTCTGTCAAAGCAGCGGAGGGCAACTGTGTCCTTTTTGGACCCTGATGNCAAAACCTCTGGCTTCGGATTGTCTGGCGATCATGGCCCTAAGCCTTTTGAAGTTTATGGTTTTGTAGGTTCTATTACCACTGTTGTTGCTACAGGTCTTCTTCCCTTTTATTTTGCTCTTCAGAATTTTAACCCTTTTTTGTCTATACTCTCTCATACGTGTTTTCTATGCGCAACATTATATGTGATGATTGTAACTTTTAGTTAGCCACCAAGTTTTTCGTGATGCTCATATGGGATTTTGACTTTAATTGCATTGAATAGTTATTTTCTTCATATGGGCATATGTTCCAGAATCATGGCTACAATTTGCTGGCATCTCGTACTATCCTAGCAGGTGAGACATCCTTACTCCTGTTGTTATTTGAACCTATGGAAAGTGTCAGATGTAATTGTTTTGGTGCAAAAAACAACAATTTTTTGTTGAGAAAACCTGAAGTGAGAAGTTCTGGAGTGTTAATTTTAAGGTTTACAAATGTAAACTCGGTCACGGTGCATGAAACAATGTCAATTTAGCTGTTAAGTAGGGCTTTTGGGAAGGGATGGAAGTTATTAAGCCCAACTTTTTCCTTTAAAGTCTTTAATAGTGAATATATTGAAAAAGGATTTCAAATCAGCTGTTTATGTAACCAATGTGAATTTTGCATCAGTTTCTACTTTCGAGATAATGGAGTGGGGAACTTGGTTCTCGCATATGTAGGAAAAAAAATTGTTTTCGGATATCGGGCTTTTCAGAGTGTTTGTGTGGAAAAATGTTAGTAAAACAACTTCTGGCTTTTTAGATATTGGGCTTTAGCAGTACCAACATATGTGATGGTGACCATTATTTTGATGTTGGGATTCTACATTGGCCTTAACTTTATTTCAACACCTTCGCCTTCTTCTTTAAACACAGTTTTTGGTGAGTTCGATGCCAAATTCTTCAGTGACACGTATGCTTAATTTTGATTGTTACATGTTAGTAAACGATACAAGAATGACTCCTAATTCATTTGGATTTTTCTTTTCTTGAGGTTGTGCTATCAGATAGAATCCAAAATCCAAAGCATTGCTTTAAAGTTTTCTGATAACTAATATGAACATCTCTTTGTTTAGATGAATTCAGTAGAGATCCTTCGAGTAACGAGTGTTCTCTAGAAGATGAAAAGCCCATCGATCCCATTTCAGATATCGGCCTTGACAGAATCAATGATGTTATGTTCAATAATGCAATGGGTTTGTATGTTCCAAACGGGTTCTACAAAATCAATTCAACTTGTATGTTCCAAACGTGTTGTAAAACTCCTATGGGTTTGTACGTCCCAAACGGGTTCTACAAAATCAATTCAATTTGTATGTTCCAAACGTGTCGTTTAAATCCTAAACCCTAATCCCCTAAAAACCATAAACCTTAAAACCTAAAAACCCTAAACCCCTAAAAACCCTAAACCCTAAACCCAAAAACACATATAAACTCGTCGAAACCCATTATAAACCCCTTCCAAAGGCATTGCAGCGCGTCCAAGCCCAACCAAAACCCATACGTAATGTTTACGTAATGTTACGTAATGGTTACGTAATGTTACACCACCCTACACCATCCTACACCACCCTACACCACTAAAACCCCCAAAAACACATATAAACCCGTCGAAACCCACTATAAACCCCTTCCAAAGGCATTGTGGCGCGTCCAAACCCACCCAAAACCCATATGTAATGATANGTAATGGTTACGTAATGTTACACCACCCTACACCATNCTACACCACCCTACACCATCCTAAACCACTAAAACACCCAAAAACACATATGAAGAATCCAGGTAACCCAACTCAATCAAACCATAATAGTTTAAGGCGACTAATATGGATCTAACATNGCCCAATACAAAATAGCCCCCATTTAACATGGCCCAATACAAAATAGCCCATAGTATAAAAAAAAAATACAGAGACTTAATCTTGCAACTGCATTTCCCAATCCAAAAATAAAAGAATAGAAACAGCATAATTTGAGTTTTGGTTACTCCTCCTCCTTCTCTCCGACAAGTCCCCTGGTCCGTTCTGGGACCTACCCGGCGTCGTCTTCAGCGGAATCGTGAAGTCCATCCAAACCCTGGAAAGCATAAAACGCAGACAAGATAAAAGTGTTGGAGGCCAGCCTTACTGCAAGAAAGAATGCACAGTTCATAATTCTCTCGTTACTTATTTACATTTGCGACGTAAGGGAAACGCTATTGAACATGAATTACGAAGAACTGAATTCACAACTCTTGGAAGAACACCGCCACCGGATGCCACGAAGAAGAGGCCACCTGTTACTTCGAGTCCTACTCAGAATCATCAAATTCAAATTATGATTTATGCGGCGTGAGTATTGGAAAGAAATTTACGATTAGGGCTTGGAATTTTTCATTTATTTTCTGCAAATTTTTTTCACCTTTTAATTCATGTACTCTTCTTTTGTCTTTTTATTTTGTTTCAATAAAATTTTTAGTAATTGCGTATTTTTAATAAAATTTACTTTAAGNCACTGACTGTTGTTGAGTAAAATATTAGCTNAGAAAATAGCATNGCAACCTGTGGGGATAAGGCTTGCCTGATCGGAACTCCACGTTGTCTTTGCCTCGTAACGAGTCTAATGACAAATCCTTTTATACGCTTGTTGCTTTAGAAAATTATGGAATGATTAATAACTTTTATTCATTTAGGTTGTTAAATGTTAGTTTTTTTGTCCTTTCACAGGCTGTAGGACATTATCTCCATACGGTCGTTAAACTTGTCGAGATAGTTCGATTCAAACTGAAGGTAAATTTTAAATTTGAATAGAATACTATGGGAATATGAAAAGAGATAATTGGAATCATAGCTTTAGGAACATTGTATAAAATACAGTGGTCTTGAGCTGTAAGAATATTACATTATATATAATGAGGAAGAAGGCGACATGGTTGATTGGTTTTGAGAGAAAATTTATGTAGCACAAACACAATAACCTGCTTGCCAACTTTCATTTGGACTTACTCTATCTCAGACAACAAATTGTTGGTTGGTCTGTAGGTTAAATCAGTGTTCAACTGATATTAATTCTATTTTAAAAAAAATTTATATTTTTCTAGTATTATTATCCTTTTATAATTACTCTAGGTGCTATATTATGTAATTTGCTTTACGTAAAAAGNACGTTGATGGACTTACACTAAGGCCAACAGTCCTCTAATTTGACCCTAATATGACCCATAGATTGGGCCATCCCTATCAATGAAGCAAAATAGAGAAAGGAAATGGGAGAGTACCAAGGCAGATTTTCAATACAATGATGAATGCACTCATTTGTATGATTGAAAGTGTGTTAGT
>NC_028354.1:4408212-4424060 GCF_000741045.1 Vigna radiata var. radiata
ATATATATATATATATATATATATATATAACCTTAAACATGCTGAAAAGGGAAGGTGGAACCTGCTTCTTTATGATATAAGATTGAATATCATAATGCAGTACCTCCGGAGACGCCGGTTGAGACGCCGTGTGTGACGGAGGAACCTTCTCAACGGCACAATTGGCCATAACATGGCACATGGGCGCGTTGCTAGGAAAATTTAAGAAAGAAAAAAATATTATTTTTCTTATGAAGTCATTACCTTATCCACTTAGTCATAGATATGAATGCAGATTTTGCATTTTTTTTATAGCCATGTGTTGATTAGAGTATTCAGTGTAAGGCTCGTGTTCTAATTAACCTAATTCCTTTCTTATTCCATTTTTCTTTTTTATTTATTCTCATTGTTTTTTAAAAGTTCCTTCCAAATCTTTATAAGATCTCTTGTCTTTATAAGTTTCTCATGAGATCGTGCCTCTTCATGTTATTGAATTTATCTTAATATATTTCAATTCCTTTTTGTTTTTGAAAAATTTTCAATTTCTTTAATATTAATATTTGAGATCAAAATCAGTTAAGTTAAAAGAAATAGTTCTGTCAATTAGTTTAAATTTCTTACTTTATATATAATTAGATTTTATTTATAATGTTATTCTAGACTATTTAGAATTTTCGAGTTTCTCATGTTTTTTAAATACTGCATGGAATGCAAATTACTTCGAGAGAAAAAAATATCTTTCACAAATTATTCTAAAGAGGGTTATATTTAAAGACGAGATTAAATATGAAATTGGATAGATAGGTATTTATTGCCTTATTAATGAGGAAGTCCCCACTATAATGTAGGAGCATTGATGTCACGACCTTGCCAAAATTATTTGTGCCACCTCATACAAACTTTTACCCTAAAGTCTACAACTATGTAAAAAATCAATTAATTTTCAATTAATATTAATGATAATTAGCTAATAATATTGAATTTACCTATTAATAAAATTTTAAAATAATAAAAATACTAATTTATTGTCAATATTTAAAATTAACTCAATATATAACATCAACTAAATTAATTATGATTAAAACTAACTAAATTAATCATATTTTATTACTAAATTTTAAATTAATTTATTATTTTTAAGATTTAGTATGTTCAATATATCCCATTGGCTAGTTTATAAGATGTGCACTTTAAATTATTTTACACTTTTATTTTTAAAATGATATAATGATAGTAAATTGTAGTTTTTTTATCAGTAAAGAATATATATTGTATTTATGAATAACACAATTGCGTTACTTCTTTTTTATGTTAAAGTTTTACTGAAAAATAAATTTGCAGGAGGAATCGTTTGTCTTAGAGAGAGACTTCTTTTTTATGGGAAAGGATTTTGTATAAAATAATTGATAAGAAAATATAAGCATTACTAAATTGATATTAGTTTCAATAAAATAAATTTTATTAATTTTTTTTATCCTACATATCATATAACCCTACACTGTTAATTCTATTACTTCAGACTTTTACTAATATGAATACTATTCAATTAAAACTAGAAAAGGTGATATTTTGAAACCTATAAAATAAAATGCATCTATTACAAACCTAAAATATTAATATTTAAGTTTAAAGTATAAATACAAATTATTGTATTGTTAAAATAGAAGTAATGAAGTCGATGTGATAGTTGTGAGGTGTTTAATTTCCCTTAAATGTCTTTTCATTCCTCTCTCTTTAGCACGTAAACACAACTCATTTTTTTTTAGAAGTATGGTTTAATGTTTGATATGTTCTTGTTTTTTTTTGTCTAGAATCTGAAATAAGATTCTTTTTTTTTTCGTCTCAATCGGATTTTTATTTTTGTAAAACTGAATTAAATAAGGTTTTTCAGTCAAATTGATCGGTGTTAAGTATTGTGTAACTTGGCATGTTGACAGTGTTGTTTTAACACGTGTCATTAAAAATGTGAGTGAATTCTATTATTTTAAATTTTGAATTAAAAATTTAAGTTAAAAAAGTGGAAATTCAATTACAAAAAAGGAAAAGTTAACAAAGTTGGAAATTCAATTATAGACCCCATTATCTCTACTACGACGAGAAATCTAACCCAAAATAAACCAGAAATGCTCTATCCATACGGAGAAACAATATGCAAATCACCAATTCAATTCGAATAAAAAACCAATTACACTAGAAATCCCTAATTTCCCAATTTCAGCAAACCCTAATCTCCAAAATCAGAGAACAACAAAAACCCTAACCCAAACTCGATATTGTCGCTGCTTTCACCAAATCACGGCGTCACTACCCTTACGTCGCATACCGCCAAAATCTCTATCCCCTTGTAAGACTAAACAGAAACGGAAAGGAGGAGGAAGCCTCCCTCTTGCGCCGCGATCTAGAACGGAGAGGACAAAGTAAACCTCTGTCGCGCCATCTCCACTGAACCTGACCCTTCTCTCCCTGCGAGGAAGCGCTAAAACTCGAAAATGATAGAGGGAAGAAGGGTTATGTTTGAATCGTGCCATCACTACACCGTCGGTGACACCCTCGTCATGCTCTTGCCGTCATCGCAGCGCCATAGATGATTCCCCAGGTCGATTGCCCGCAAGAGGAGAAAAGAAAGAAGCTGGGAGCTTCTAAGTTCGCTCAAGATAAATGACAAAAAAAAAAAGAGATTGGGAAGGCTTTCCATGATTTCTTGAAGAAGTCGTTGCATGAGGATGTTACCAGCAACTAGCTGAAGGAGAAGGCTCAGAGATTGAAGAAGTACGAGATCGTTGCAGTGAAAGGGAATAACACTAATGGCCTTATATTTTCAAAGTCACACGATAAGAAACGTTTAAATTGTCAAAAAAGGTTTGGGGAAGTGAGCAAGAAAGTGGAGTGGCCAATGGGTCAGTGGAAAAGTCCAAGGCTAACGGGAGTGTTGCTAAGAGTCTGAAGAAGAAGGAGATCGATAGTCGGAATGTGGCTTCAATTGGATTTCGTAATTGCAAAGGAGAATGGGGTTTTCCCAACTTTGCCCTCACTTTAAACTCCATTTTTTAATTCAAAAAAAATTTTCAATCACGTTTTTAATGCCACGTAATAAAAAACTACAGCCAGCATGTCCTCCTTAACGTTGTCTAATCAATTTGACGGAAAGACCCTATTTGATTCAATTTTACAAAAATAAGAACCTAATTGAGACGTCAAAAAAGAAAGTGTTCTATTTGATATTTTGGACAAAAATAGAGACCTATTGAGACATTAAACCTAGAAGGATTTTGTATTTAAAAAGGATAACTTTTATATTTATAAAAAAAGAGAAAGATTAAAAAATAAAATAATAAATATAGAATTTGTGTAAAAATTTATTAGAAGAAAGTGAATATTATGCCTAAACTCACATGACACATTATTGTATACAACAGTGTCATTGATCACAAAGAAAATGAAAACGTTTGCATCAAATTATACTAAAGATCTAATTTTGCTGTATACATATTGGAGTTTAGAAGAAGGTGAATATTATGCCTAGCCTCACATGACATTGCTCTATACAAAAGTGTCATTGATCACAAAGAAAATGAAAACTTTTACATCAAATTTTGCTGGCTGGCAGAAGCCAAATGTTAGAAATTTAGAACTTCTCCAACCTATCATGCTATGTTTAAGTATTCATTCATTTAATGATAAAACTAAACTTGAATTCTTAATTATCATACACATAATAGTTCTACAATTAATTCCATACTGTATATTTTACTATGAAAAAAATCTTAACCATACTTTGTGATATATATATATATATATATATATATATATATATATATATATATATATATATATATATATATATATATATATATATATATGTATATCATAGAGTGAGGATCTATTCATTTCAAGAGTAATTAGAATGACTTCTTTTTAATATTAATTTTCTATCCTATTTATAATTGTCTAATATTCATATTAATTGGATAGATAATATTTTAAATTGACTGTTTAAACTAATTAGATAATATAAAATATCAGGTATTATTATTATTATTATTAATATTTGTAATTATTAACAAATATAATAATTTTATTCATAGCTTTTTTAAAAGGAATACTATACTTGTACAATGATTAAGTAAAGATTATATAAATATATTTTTTATACAGATAATATTGAAAGGGTATGTTTTTTTATACGATTTCTACATTAAAATTCTAGTTATTTATATATTAAAATTGTCTGGAACTAAAGATTTTGTGATCGTCCTATGTAAGTTTTGTGTAAATGGGTTAGATCCCAAGTGATCTATTATAAATTTAAATACCCTTTGCTGATAAAGAAAATAACAAAGTTAATTAATATTTTAATGGGTTAAAAATTTAATTAAAATATAAGTAAATATTACATTCATTAATAATTTAATAAATTTAATTTTAAATTTGAATTCTTTAATTTAAATAACAAATAAAAATTACTAATTATATAAAAAAAAATGACATGCATAGAGATTCCCATTAAAAAAAAAGGAAACAAGTTAGATGCACACTTCACTTAAATTAAAGTTGTCATCTAAGAAGACTTCTATATTTAAAAAAAAAATATTCAAACTGTCTCAATGAAATGATTTCTATTCTTTGATGATCTTATCACTTCTTAATTAAAAAAAATTAAAAACATATAAAAATGGTTCAGAATGAAATCTATATATGCTAAATATTTTAGAAAAATACTCACGTGAACCATTTAAAACCCTGAACATTGAGATCTGCGTAAACTTCAACATATAGAGCGGAGTTCAGTCTAAAATTAAAAATTAAAAAATAAATTATTAACAATAACAAGTAAATTGAAACAATAGGATTACTGCACCCCTTATACAAAATCACAAGAAAAATAAAATAAAATTGAATAAGAAATTTAAAAGAAATTAAAATTTTATTAAAGTAAACTTCAGTATTTAATGTTAGAGAATGTCAAAATTTACTTAGAAAGTAAGAATTTGAATTACTCTATATTTTTAATTCACATTTTGCTTTTCTCTTTTCTTTTGAACTGAGATTTAGTGTTGCAAATTATTAACTTAATTAAGGGTTATATATTATTAAAATGATTAGTTTTGGACTCGTGTTAATTTGTGTTTTTTTAATCAGAAACTGTAGACGTGAACATAACAGGGTCCGTCTCCACGGGAAAACACAAGTTTTTAATAGCTTTAGAGAATTCTTCTGCATCTATAAATAGCGGTTCATTGAGAGGGAAAAGAATGTGAAGAATTTGTCTTTTAAGGAGAATGGCTTACACACAAGGTTTCTTGCAGTTCCGTGCCCTAACCACTCCTCTTAGGGTTTCGCCAAAATGGGAAGTGGGGACCACCAAACCAAACCGCATTGTTTGCAAAGCAGACAAAGAGGATGTTCAAGACAGTGATGCCACCAACCTTAGCTTTCTCTCTCGCAGGTTGGCCCTCGGCACTGCCCTCATCGGTGGTGCTGCTGTTGCTGGCACTAAGACCTCACCTGCTCGTGCTGATGATGCACAACTCTCTTTCCAGGAACCTGGTGGTATTTATTTTATCCTTCATCACTTCTTTAAACAATCCGTTATTTGCATGTTTCTTTTCACGTATCAGTTTTAAATTCACATTCTCGGACATGTCTTGTAACGACTTTATTCTGTTGGCTACTGTAGCAATTACCACATTACCAGAAATAAGTTCTGACGAATATCCTGCATCGGTTGTGGAAGCACTTTCTCTCAAACGAACCAGTTTTCCCAAGGGCTTCGTTTTCGGGACAGCATCCGCGGCTTACCAGGTATATCCATGAAAATGCTTTTCTTTCTACACTTTACTCTATTTATCACACAAACAAAAATATCTAAAATTTATGATACGTAAATGTTTCTAAATATATAATTAATTAAATATAACATCACTTTTCTAATTCTTATGGGAACTTAACCTTTGAGATTTCAACCTAGACTCCCGTGATTTTCTTATGTTGATTATATGTACCAACAGTACGAAGGAGCGGCATTTGATTATGGAAGAAAGCCTAGTGTATGGGATAACTTCACCCATAAATATCCAGGTTTTTTCTCTCTCTTTCTATTAACACTATATCAATGACATTACATAAATACTTCATTTTATTTTATTTCTACTTTGATTTTTAGTTGCGAATATCTAGTTTTACTCCATTAAAAAGCAGTTGATACTAATATGTGACTGTAAATGTGTCATAATTAACTTGCAGAGAAGATAAACGATAGAAGCAATGGAGATGTGGCAGTTGACGAATATCATCGCTATAAGGAAGATGTTAAGATAATGACGGATATGAATCTGGATGCATACAGATTCTCTATCTCTTGGTCTAGAATCCTGCCAAGTAAGATAATGATCGATGTTTTTGTGATTATTGTAGTTTCATCCGTCATTACTAACGATTTCAATCTTTTCTAATATATAGATGGAAAGGTGGGTGTAAACGAGGAGGGTGTAAATCAAGAAGGAATCGATTATTATAACAAGCTCATCGATCATTTATTAGCCAACCGTTAGCATCTCTTGTTTTTTCTCAATTCAAAAGTTTACATTTTATAATAGATTTTTAAGTAAGTGACAATAGTTATATTTGAAATATTAATGTTGCAGGTATAGAACCATATGTGACACTTTTTCACTGGGATTTTCCCCAAGCCTTGGAAGAAGAATATGGAGGTTTCTTAAATCCTCGCGTTGTGTAAGTTATACAATTTTTTTTTCTATTCAACTTCGTATTATCATAATTACAGATATATATAATATTTTAAGTAGAATAATATATATTTTTATCCGTATGTAATTTTTTTATAATGTCACCTTTTGAGAAAATATATAAATTGAAATGACACTTTTTTAAACTCAAACTTTATAAACTCAATCAGCCTAGTTTGGTTAACCTTTTTTCAAAATATATCATTGCTAAAAGTACACTTTCTTATTTTTTTTTTATAATAACATTATTGAAATATATGATTTTTGTCTCTTTGTGCACTTTTTTATATCATTTTTTATATCGCACATCAAATTTAATATAAGAAAACAATTAAATGGTGTATTGTCATAAATGCAATATTATTTAGAAACATGTTACTAATATTGTTCTGTAAATGTAAAAAAGATAATTATTAATTCAATGTTATGAAAATAAAATAAAATAAAGGTAAACCATGTTGAATTTGAATAATACACAACGTTTCAATTTATAATACTAGTTTAGACTTTTAAAATAAGGTCACCGAAGGTCTGATATTATCACTAAAAGAAAAAAAATGGTATTATTAGTGGTCAAAGTTCATCAACAATATATGGTAAATTTATGTTTGTAATTGATAATATAACAACTTATCCGACGATGCCTGTGATATTTTCTCCTAAAAGACTTCTAACAGATTTTTAAATCAACACAGACAAATTTTCAGCATATTGGTCCCATAAAAACTAGTTAATAATACAAATATATCCATTAATTTCAACAAAAGTTTAAGTTGATAATGTGGATCGTTTACATATTTATAGAACAAATAACAATCCTATCTACAAACTTTAATGAATGATACATAAAATAATATACTTTAGTAGAGTTATTACAGGAGGCATTTACTTTATATTTTTCTTTGCTAGGAAATTTAGAACTGTCAAAATAGGTCACAACCCTCGGATTAATCTGGTCCACCACGTGTTTGGGTAGAGTTGGGTTTGAAAAATTTGTATATTTTTTATGTGGGTCAGATTTCAACCCAGCTTATTTAAACCCGGCTCATGCGGGTTGAATCTGTGGTGGGCCGGATTGGCCCACCGACCCACTTACCTAATTTTATTTTATTAAAATTTAATTTTAATTTTATAAAAAAACATTTATTATTATTTTTTTTTTGAAAAAATTATTTAAGTTATCTATTTTCAAAATTAATTAAACATGGTTTAGATTTGAATTATAAATAATTTGTAATTTCTTTTATTTAAAAAAAAATTAATTAAGTGGTCTAGTGAGTCAACCCCTTTACCCACCAACCCATTGTGAGTCAACCGAGTTTGAAATTTTCTGGTCGCTAATAAATGAACTGAGTTGGATTGACTTACTAAGTGACCAACCTATGGTGAGTCAGGTTGTCAGGTTGAATCAGGATTGCTGGTATTAAACTCTAATTTTTTTTTCAGTCTCTTAAAGTTAACTCTTATTGTTAATTTAAAAAAAAATGATCTTATTGTATTCTTGGTTTTCAGAGATGATTTTCGAAACTACGCAGACATTTGTTTCAAATACTTTGGAAACAGAGTGAAACGTTGGATCACTCTAAACGAGCCATGGGCTTATAGTAGGGAAGGTTATTCAATTGGAAACTTTGCACCAGGTCGATGCTCTGATACGATAGATTCAACTTGTCTCGGCGGTGATTCTGGAACAGAACCTTATATTGTTACACATCATCTACTACTCGCTCATGCAGCTGCTGTGGATTTGTACAGGAATGCGTACAAGGTTCTTTTAATTAGTCCTTATCAGAACTTGTAAATCTTAATATTTCATTAGATATTTCGACATTAACTGGTACGAGGATTTAAGTATTTGGTACTATTATTTTACTAAGATAACGTTGGAAACACTTTACCCAGGATCAAGACGGAGACATAGGCATAACACTTATATCTCGTTGGTTTGAGCCATATTCAAATACCGAAGCAGATAAAAAAGCTGCCCAACGAGCACAAGACTTCTTCTTTGGATGGTAAGTCTTTAATGCATGTGTATTTTGATCTGTATGAATGAAAAAAAAAATTGAAATTTAATAATATTTTGATCTGTATGAATGAATATAGGTACATGGATCCATTGACATCAGGAAAGTATCCAGAAAGCATGCGTTCCTTAGTTGGAAGAAGATTGCCAGAATTCACTGAAGAACAATCAAGACTTTTAGCTGGTTCATTTGATTTTGTGGGATTAAACTATTACACTACTAATTTTGCTGCTGATCAACCTGCATCCAATCTCAACCCTAGTTATGAGACAGATGCCAATGTCAATTATTTAAGTGAGGAAACATCTATAACTATCAATTATTTATATTATATATGTTGAATTTCGTAATTAATATAACATTTTCTTTTTGTTTTCATTCACCAGCTGAACGCAATGGTATTCCAGTTGGTACACCGGTGTGTACACAGTCCTGTCAAATTTTAAATTCATATTATTATTATTATTATTATTTTATTCGGTTTTATATAACTTCGTATATTCATATTTTTTTTTTATTTGCAGACGGCTTCTAATTGGTTATTTGTATGCCCCAAAGGATTTAAAGACATGTTGCTCTATGTTAAAGAAAAATACAACAATCCCTTGATTTACATTACTGAAAATGGTATAATTTTTATCATCTTTGAAATATTGTCTAATAAAATATTTCTTTTATAAACACATTGATATATATTATTTTGAATTGATAGGTAGGGGAAATGATCTGAATGATGAAGGACAAACACTTGAAGAAGCTCTGCTAGATATTTATAGAATCGATTACTATTATCGTCATCTGTACTATCTACGTTCAGCAATGAGGTAATAATTTATTTTTCATCAGATATTTTAAAAATGAAATTGAAGTGTAATTTGAATTTGTTTGATCGAGCAGTGAGGGAGTAAAGGTAAAAGGATATTTTGCATGGTCACTATTGGACAATTTTGAATGGAGGAATGGTTATTCGGTTGGATTCGGACTAAACTACGTTGACAGAAACCATGGCTTGAAGCGATATCCCAAACTCTCAGCACAATGGTTTAAGAATTTTCTTATAAAGCCACAGCCAAGGCCAAGTCTCGAAGGATAATAGCATCTGTTACACTCTGAAAACTCTCTTATGTCTTGCTTGTTTAATAAATTTCAATAAGTGTGTGTGACGTTAAACTTTTTACAATTAAATGTACCTTTCAATAAATTTAGTAATAAATTCCGTTTTTGTTTTTATTAAAGAAGAAAATTTATAATCTATAATATTTCACTACAAGAAAAAATAGATTTCTTATATCTTATAAGTAAAACTTTCATGCTGCTCTTATCAATACTATTCACAGCTTAAGTCAAAGTTATATGGACGAGATATTCATCTTTACTATTTTTTTAAAAGAGACTATTCGAATTTTAGTCTTTTCTATCATCTATCATATGCGAAAAAAAAAACTCATTTTTTCTACCGTCTTTTAAAAATAAAAAGATCAACATTTCTAACCTCTCAAAGAAAATACAAACACAAATTAACAAAACATAAGTGTTAAACAATTCATAGAAAATAAAATATGATACTTTCATTTACTTGTTTGTTCAAATAACGATGTACAATTATATAAGCACTATTAACTGCTTATACATAAAAATAGAAAACAACTTTAAAAATAAAAAATAAATTTTTAAATTTAAAAGTTATTTTCAACTAAATCTAATAATAATTTAAATCTAAATTCTATCTTCAACCATAAGCAAAAGACATATTTAACAACATAAATACCAATCTACCTCATGTTAGGTTCAATATCATGATATTCTTGCTAAGCTCAATGATAATTACGAAAATCAATTACCATATCTCTTGTAACGGATGCAAAATACTCCTTGTATAATGACATTCTCAGGACAATAAATCCAACTACAAGTATACAAGGTCAACCATATACATACATAAGTCTTCAAATTTCTAACCACACCCCTTGTTTTTTTCAAGACACTCCTATAGGTATTCATACACATAGGCCCACACACTTTAAGCATTAAATTCTACTCTGACTTTTTTCTTTTCTAAACTCACGTACAATCACCCATGCATCAACATTCAATAAACTAATTTCACACATTAACCTTTTCACTCTCACGCACTCTCTCTCTCTCTTACATTGATTACATGGGTTTCACTTCTCAATACACACGGGTCCACACAACAATTCAATTCATGCATCTAAATTCAATATAAACCAGTATAAACACACTGCACAACATTAATATTAATTGGTTCGTATATTTTTTTAAGAACCTCTTGAGAAAAGATCACATTTTATTATTTCATTATTTCGTATATTTAAAACAGATTAATCAGAAACTATTCTATAAGTAATTATAAAAAAATTATAAAAAAAAATTGTTAAAGATATATTTTTCAAAATAAAACCCTTGCACCTCCCCCATTCTATGCCATACAACATATTGCCAATTGCACCACCATCCAATGCTACTTCGCATACATCACGATACTCATGAATCTAAACACTACTTCCCATTCACGTGAAGAAAATAACACCTTGAATGCACCATGCAAGATGTATAACTAAAACATGTAACTTGTTTCCATGGAAACCACCTAGCATGTTCCCAAAAGTTTAAGCCCAAAGAGCAGGCCTTATTTCTAGTCAATGTGGGACTTCCAACACACCTTTCTCACGTCGAGGTATATACATCTCAAGCGTGAAACTAAATATTAATGGATGGTCCGATAACGGCCCAATAGCGGGTGGAACAATATGTCCAACAAATATCGCTAGGATAGGCTCTAACCATAGCTTTAATACCATGTTAGAAGTGAGTTTTTAGGCTTAACTCTACCCCACAAAACTGGCTTATAAGACAAGGTCTGTACCCCATTTATATATTATAAATTGGCCTTATCTTTAGTCGATGTAGGACTTCCAACACACCCCCCTCACGCCGATTATATGGAATTAAGTTAAACCTAAAACTCACTTTTAACATGGTATCAGAATTATGGTTAGAACTTATCTCTAATCGATGTGAGACTTCTAACAGGATTTACAAGCCCATTCACAACACATCCTTGACATATAACTCATGGATATACAAATATGGTGCATCCCCCTAACATGGTATTTGGCACAAATCACTCAGACTCAAAGTTATATGCATGGAGAACCACAACTTGTATTAAATACATGGTATATCAACATGATCACCTCGTATCAATTGTTTGTAACCCATCAACAACCTGGCACGTGGGAACCATGATGTCAATCACTCGGTGCATGGGCATATTAACATAAACCACGTGGAACCAGCATGACATGTTCCTGGAATCATGAACAACAACATACCAAGATGCATACCCGTATCTCGTAAATAAGAAAACAGCAAGCCACATACCAAGATCACTTATATTTATAGCTCATAACTCCTATATGGAAACTCTAATCCCACCATTAAATGATAAAAAAACCAATCTCAATGCATGAATGAATGTATTCATCTCTCATTGAAACGCATGCAACCAAATGCTCTTCCTTCTTCTTCTTCTTCTTTTTTTTAAATAATGGTATTATAACATAAATTACAAGAGTAAAATAATTATAAAAATATAAATTTTTATATTACTTTAAAAAATGTAAAAAATAAATAAAAATAATATTAAATATAAAAAATTTAGGGATGCAAAAAAAATATTAATCTTTTCTTATTCTCAAACAAATATACTTATTCTCTTACAAGCCAAATCTGTTATCTCTTTTGTTTTTTTATACAACCTTGGACTCCAGCTATACAAATAACATCTCATTTAAATATGCACGTGCTCCATTTTCCATGCTTCCAATACGTTGCTCTAGTTTCTTTTTAATAAACCCGTGGACCCATCATGCATGGGTCTCACCCGTCCTACAAAACAAAAATAGGATAATAACATTTTAACAAATTTTTTTTAATAATTTTTTAACAACCGGACAAGTGTCACAATTTTATTGGTCTGTTTGAATTCATTCTAAAAAAATATTTGAAATGGACCAATCACAAACTGACACGTATACGTTGTAAAAAAAAATATTGTTAAAAGACTTTTTTTCATAAAAATATACTTAGTCCATATGGACCCCACTCGATCAACCTATTGAAAACACACCCACTAGTGGGCCCCACACGAATACAAGGAAACTCTCCGTAAAACATGGCCTTATTAAGACTTGAATCCAAATCTTTCTAAAATGCACATATAAAGCACCAATACACAACACACTATATACAAATAAAGAAATAATTAATCAAATAAATAAATTTATCCACTAATAATTTTATCACAAATTCACACTCATAATTCATTTTATTTTATTATTTGTTCATGTTTTATCGTATCTGTAAATAAAATTTATTTCAAATAATTAATAATTAAAGGGTTAAATATGTTTTTAGTCCCTATATTTTATGGCGATTTTGGTTTTAGTCCATTCTTAAACTATGGTACAATTTAGTACTTCAACTTTAGAAAATTCTGGTTTTAGTCTTTTTTACAAATTTTTTTTAATTTTATTTGTTGTTTCAAGCACGTTTCTTAGTTAACATTGAAGCAAAAATGTGTCAAACAGTGTAAACAATCCAAATGCTATAATGAAACGTGTTTGAACACAATAAATAAAGTTAAAAAAATTGATAAAAAAAACTAAAACCAGAGTTTTCTAGAGTTGAAGGACTAAATTGTACCATAGTTTGAAAATGGACTAAAACCAAAATCGTCACAAAATATAGGAACTAAAAACATATTTAACCCATAATTAAATACTACTAAGTATATATTTTTTGAATCTTATATATACTTATTCTCTTTCTTAATCAAATGGTTGGTTTTGCATTCTAATTTTACTAATTTATATGAGTTTGTTATTTAGTGATAATTTATTACCAAAAGTAAAGATAATAAAAATAAATCTTACAGTGTCAATTTTTATTAAATTTGTTTTATAAATTACTTCTATTTAGATTTTGATTTATGTTTTAAAAGCACTATTAATTTAAATTTATGTTTTAATTTTATTTAGTTGTTTATGAACTTTTATTTGAATATATGTGTTAAGTGCTATTTGTTTTTTTATTATTTTTCAATTTTATTTATATCTCATTTAAAAAGTAATAAAATATATATTTTTAAATATATACAAAGATATTCATAGATATATCTGCATTTTTTAAAAGATTTGCAGATTTTCTTTTTAATAGATATCCAGCGAAGTACAAATCTGGTTGCAGATGGTTTTTTTGGTGGCAGTCGAATTAAGAATAGATAGTTTCTATATCCGATCTTTTATTATTGTAAGTAATATTGATTCTCTTCCTGATAACAACACTTTAAAATTATTTATACTTAATAAAATAAAGTGAAAATAAATGACAAATAAAAATGAAATCGTTTTTAGAACTATTTTAGCACGTGACTAATGAACATTAATTATTCTCTCCTTATCCAGATAGAGTGTCACATTTAAAAAATGTCTTTTCTGATATTGAGATCGCATATCTTGACTTTTGTGCGGAAACGACAGAATTTCAAAATTTATATACTTCGGTAATTTCGAAAAATAAAATTGTTTAGGATTTTATTTTTCTATAGAATTATTATATACGATTTCGACTGGTAAAATTTTCGAATTGAAATATACAGATATAATAATATTTAAAATTTTAGATCTTAAATAAGATAATGAATTATAAAATGAAAATAAATGTTTTTTTATCTTAAAATATATAAAAGATTAATAAGAGTACGATTCTTATTTGAATTTATACTTAAGTAAAAGCTATAAAGATATTTTACTTAAAACTAATATAAAAATAATTTTAGATCTGTAAATTCAAATTGGTTCTCTTACAAAACTTGGATCTTGATTTAATTTCAATCAATTATTTTATTTATTTAGACTCAATTTGAATTTAATTTAATTTCAATTATCTAAAATTGATAAAACTTTTTAAAATAGTGTTTTAGAATATTTTAAATGCATTTTCATGTCTCTCTATACTTATTGTAATTTAGAAGAATATAAGCACGCTCTCATAAGACACATGACTCTCAATTTAAATATTTCTTATAATTAATTTAAATATTTGCTTCATATAAAACTCAATTCAGCTTAAGCTGAAAATATATTTAAAATATCATTAAGAAAAGTAAGTACTTCTTAAAATATGAAAACTAAATATTATATTAAAAATATAAAATGGGCAACCTTATAATTATAAAATTTTATTCCCTGGTTAAAAAATAAATTCAATAAATTACATAAATAAGAAAAAAAAAATTGCACTCCCATTAAAAAAAATATGAAATAGTCACGTGGTGACTTCACTTAAATTAAAGTTATCATGTATGAGAACTTCTATTTAAATAAATAAAAAATAAAACTGTCTTGATAAAAACGATTTCTATTATATGTTCATATCCCTTATCACGACTTGATAATAATAAAAAAAAAAAAAAACGTATTCTTCATAATGAAATCGTGTACACCTAAAAGACTTATTCATCTGTATTCTTAATATTTTTTAAAAATACCCACGTGAACGGTCCAAAAACCTAAAGATCGATATCTGTAGACCTAACATAGAATATATTCTGAAGTAGATAAAAAAAAAAAAAAAAAACCAAAGTTGTTCGTAATTTGTGCATTAAAAAACATTATTCTATAAAAAATAGTTTTAACATATAACTTACGTAAAAATGTTTGACCATTAGAATAATATTGTTAAAACTACTCTACAAACTCATGAAAATTTACCGTTAGTATAAGTTTTATATTAGATAAAAATAAAAAGTAAAACATTATATAAATGTAGAATTTTATAAATAAACTTATATAAATTTTTAAGTTAAGAGTCGTGTTAAATTCTTTTATGCAATTAGATTTAGATTTTATTATTATTATTATTCTTAACCAATCTTCTTATTAATCAAAATTAAAGATATTAAAATTAATGGATGATTTCTTGTCGAAAAGCTTCCTACAAAATCGGCGGATAAGATGAGATTTACATTCCAGATGAGATTTGCACTCCGTATATATATATATATATATAT
>NC_028354.1:4425650-4428798 GCF_000741045.1 Vigna radiata var. radiata
TATATATATATATATATATATATATATATATATATATATATGTATATATATATATGGGTTTGTTAACACGCGTACGCCTTTCAGTTGGTACGTTTTAACAATGTGTACCGGATTATAGTAGACAAAAATACCATTATTTATCATGGATTTTAAGCTTTAAGATCAAGGATATTTAAATAATTTTCATTCTCAAAACTAAAAAAAACCCAAACCGTTACTCACCTCCCTCATTCCTCTCAACTCTCTCTCTTTCATCTCTCTCACTCCAATTTTTTTCTATCCTTACTGTTGCCCCAATTGAAAAAAAAAATCAGAAACCCTTTATCATCAGAGATATTTTCTCTCTCATCTCAACATTTTCTCTGTCATCACTCCAACATTTTTTTTTCTCATCTCAACCCAATTGAAGATGGTGGTGGTAATTTGAATCATAGATATTTTTTAAAAATTGAAAAAGTTTACTCTTTTATAATCATTTTATATTTATCAATGTATGTAAAATGAAGGTTTAATCATTCAGCCAGTCCTAATTTTCGCGTGAAATCTCAATTTCGTCCCTTTCTTTTTCGTTTTCTCAATTGGGTCCTAAATTTTAAAAAAATGGATCAATAAGATCCTTTCCGTTAAGTTGGGACTTACGGCGTTAAATGTGTGTGTGACGTGGAGGCAGGAGTCAATTAGTTATATTAAAAAAAGACAAAGTTTTTTTAAAATTGTAAAAAACAATTTATTAAATTGGAAGAAAAGCAACGTTGATGTGATTAATATTTTCACAGAAATTTTGATGTGACTAATAAAAAGCTGAAAAAAAAAACAATTTTTTGAATTTTAGAAAAAAAAACTCTGTAATTGGAACAGACTCAGGTGATTGATGAAGAAGAGGACTAGTCCCCAAACCCTTTTTCCTTTTCTAAGTTTCTATAACCACACACACCACAAAAATACCATCAACTGGGAAGTTTGACGACTGAAACTTTAATTTTCATCTGACAAAGATTCAACCTTTCTTTGTTTAAGGCAGCCCAAAACCCCCAAACCGAAAACTTCAAATAAAAAAAAATGAGCAGTGCTTTTCGCATGAACAACTTTGTTAAGATTTCGCATCTCATGGGGATGCAGAGGCGCTTCATGTTGGTGAACCATGTCATTCATCCAATCAAAACTTCTTGTTTTCTCTACAACACAATGCACTCTAAACCTTTCATTCGATTGCCACATTTCTTCAGAAAACCCAGAGAATATGAAAATTCTTTGTCTTTGTTTTGTTCATCTTTTTGCTCTTCTTCCTCTTCTTCTTCATCTGCTGTTGCAACTTCCCTCTCACGAGACCCCAAATGATGAACAAATTTTTTCCCCTCAATCCCTAATTCGAAAACGTACCCTTCCAATCTCAATTCCTATCATAAACGTTGCTGCTTTTCTTCCAATTTAATAAATTGTTTTTTTACAATTTTAAT
Organism: Vigna radiata var. radiata; assembly: GCF_000741045.1. Taxonomy (NCBI): domain Eukaryota; kingdom Viridiplantae; phylum Streptophyta; class Magnoliopsida; order Fabales; family Fabaceae; genus Vigna; species Vigna radiata. The sequence goes on from NC_028354.1 coordinate 4,427,108, forward strand.
AAAACTTTGCCTTTTTCCAATTTTAATAAAACTTTGCCTTTTTCCAATTTTAATAAAACGTTGCTTTAGTTCCATGAACGGGGAAGTTTGACGACTGAAACTTTAATTTTCATCTGATAAAGATTCAACCTTTCTTTGTTTAAGGCAGCCCAAAACCCCCAAACTGAAAACTTCAAATAAAAAAAAAATGAGCAGTGCTTTTCGCATGAACAACTTTGTTAAGATTTCGCATGTCATGGGGATGCAGAGGCGCTTCATGTTGGTGAACCATGTCATTCATCCAATCAAAATTTCTTCTTTTCTCTACAACACAGTGCACTCTAAACCTTTCATTCGATTGCCACATTTCTTCAGAAAACCCAGAGAATATGAAAATTCTTTGTCTTTGTTCTGTTCATCTTTTTGCTCTTCTTCCTCTTCTTCTTCATCTGCTGTTGCAACTTCCCTCTCACGAGACCCCAAATGATGAACAAATTTCTTCCCCTCAATCCCTAATTCGAAAACGTACCCTTCCAATCTCAATTCCTATCATAAACGTTGCTGCTTTTCTTCCAATTTAATAAATTGTTTTTCTACAATTTTAATAAAACTTTGCCTTTTTCCAATTTTAATAAAACTTTGCCTTTTTCCAATTTTAATAAAACTTTGCTTTAGTTCCATAACTAACTGACTCCTGTTTCCACGTCACACACACAGGTTTCCACGTCACACACACAGTTAACACCGTAAGTCCCAACTTAACGGAAAGGATCTGATTGATCCAATTTTTCAAAATTTGGGACCCAATTGAGAAAACGTAAAAGAAAAGGACAAAATTGAGATTCCACGCGAAAATTAGTACTGGCTGAATGATTAAACCTAAAATGAATATAAATTTTGTCACTTTATGTTACTCTTTCCAAATCTCAAAGGTAAAAAATGATTTTACTGTTTTTTATCTTGCACAATGGTTAAAGTTTATTCTAAACGCTTGTAGAAGTTGATTCAGTGATAAAAAAAAGGGACATAAGGAAATTAAAGAAATAGGTATAGAAGAGTTCCCTAGAAGTACAATTCTTTCAATTATAAGTTGTAATCTTACGTCATGTATCCCATACCAATAGAGAAAGGAAAAAGAAACACTTTGTGTAAAGGGAAAAAGACAATAGAGGGAAATATCTTGTTCTTTAAAAATATAATGAAATGTGGTGTAGATGTGTAAATAATGTATGAAAATTTAATTGATTTATGAAGGTTTTATTTACCTGATTTAATTTAAAAATGAAATTTAATAATAAGAAGGGAAAATATATAACACATCCTCCAAATGAGAGAGATAAAAGAGAAAGGATTGAGAGGAATGAGGAAGGTGAGTAAGAGTTTAGGAGTTTTTTTTTTTAGTTTTGAGAATGAAAATTATTTAAATATCCTTAACTTTAATACTTAGAATCCATGATAAATGAGGGTATTTTTGTCTACTATAATCCGGTACTAGGGCTGGGCAAAAATAACTGATCTATACTATACTACAGTTAACTGTACTATATTGTACTAAAAATAACTGATCCATTTCTAGTAACAGTTCAGTATACTATCTTATGGTTCAGTTTTTAAAAACTGAACTGATAACAGTTACAGTTCAGTTAACTGTGAGAATTGTATCTACTCTTACATCTTCTCTAATTTCAGTTCAATTGTTTCATCTTGTCAAG
>NC_028354.1:4429638-4496468 GCF_000741045.1 Vigna radiata var. radiata
ATATATATATATATATATATATATATATATATATATATATATATGTGTGTGTGTGTTTGTGTAACTGCATCACATCGTCTCTTTATTAAGAAAAACAATATATTAAGTAAAGTTTAAAGTGAACCCGTGATCCTAAGTTACTTTTAAGTGAGAGAAGAAATTATTAAAATATGTTACTTCGAAATTATTTTAATTTAAATCTGATTACAATGAAATTATGTCATGCACATGCGACTTATGCTAATATAAAAAATTCATAAATTTGTCTATTTCAATAATTTTGGTCTATAATTAAAATAATTTAGTAAAGTTTCTCAAAATATAGTGACAAAGTATAAACAACTACTATTTTAATCATTTTGTTATCTTTTACTACTAATTTGTTTAACTTCATATTAAACAGCAGGGATATAATTTGTGAAAAATCGAAATTAGAAGAAATAGTAGAAGTTTATTTAATTTTTTTTAACAAGACTCTTTATACTGTAGAAGGGTTTAAATTATAGATGACAATAAGTGATATCAAATATGGATAATGTTTATCTGTTATCCGATCTATCATTATTAAATACCATTTAAAAAAATATGTAAATATTTTAAAATTTGTGAATATTTATAAATAATTAAAAATATATATTATAATTATTGAAAATTAAATTTAAATAAAATTACAAAATAGTATATAAAATAAATTAAATAAAATAAAATTTAATTGTAATTAAATTTAATAAGATATAAATTAAATTTTTATTTTTATTGTTTATAGGTAACATATATCTTCATGTTCGAGTAGTATAATATTACATTCGACGTGTTTATAAGAGGAAATTAAGACATTTCTAAATAATAAATATATGAGAATATCAGTTATCAGTTATGGATAATACTTGCAAGCATGGTTATTTTTGTCGTCCTAATTCATACAACCTTAATATTATATATATATTTTTTCTAATAAAGAAAGATCTCTGTATGTGGATTGGCTACTTTATAAAGGTTATATTATTTCATACTAACAACTATATTATACATTCTTTCATGGCACACAGCTTGTAACTTTCGAAACTTGTATTTGATTAAGGAAAAAGTTTCATTAATAATTTTTTTTTACAATTTTTTTACAATCTTTGTAATTGGTTATTTTAAATATATTGACCAATAAAATAGTCACACATAATCTATTCTCAAAAAATTATTAAAAAAAGTTATTAATATCACCCCTTTGGTTAATAAGCAACCTTCAATTCCCTCCCTGGCCTTTGGGTAAAAAATATGGAGTTAGAAAATCTTATGTATCTATTTCGGAAATATTTTCAAAAAATACCCACGTGGACGGTGGAAAACCCTAAACTTTGAAAACACGTGAACAACAGACATCCGTCTACAGGCGAAAACAATATATTTAATAGCTGTAGAGGATTCTGCTGCATGTGATAAACTCTATATATAGTGCCTCATTCAGAGGCCAAAGATGTCAACAATTTGTAGTTTGACGAGAATGGCTTACACACAAGGTTTCTTGCAGCTCCGTGCCCTAACCACCCCGGCTAGAGCTTGGCCACAGTGGGAAGTGGGCAGCACCGTGCGAAAGCACATTGTTTGCAAGGCAGAGAAGGACGACGGTGATGCCACCGCCCTCAGCCTTGTCTCTCGCAGATTGGCCCTCGGCACTGCGCTCATCGGTGGTGCTGCTGTTGCTGGAACCAAGGCCTCACCTGCTGCTGATGCTGCTGCTGCAAATCTCTCTCTGGAGAAACCTGGTATTTTACTCTTCATCACTTCTTTAAACACTCATCTATTTTCATGCTTGCTTTAACGTGAGTTTTGAATTCATATATCGGATACAAAAATGTGAAAGTTAATCTTAGCATCTATTTGGTTTGTTCTTTAAGAAGTTGTTGAAGTACTTTAAGTTTGAACGCAGATCATAGATTAAACAGAATAAAATCATTTCAGTGTTTCCGAAATGTTTATCATCTACAACATAAAATATTGTTTTACACTTCCTTTTTCACTGTATCACTACTGCATTAAGCAGAATCAAAGTCTCGTAATCTTTGAACATGGCATGTAATGAGTTTATTGTCTTGGGTACTGTAGCAGTTAGCCCATTACCAGCAATAAAAGCTGAGGAATATCCTGCATCGGTTGTGGAAGCTCTTTCTCTCAATCGAACCAGTTTTCCCGAGGGCTTCATTTTCGGGACAGCGTCTGCGGCTTACCAGGTATATGCACTCAATAAAACATACAAATGTTTTTCTTACTGTTTAATTATTCTATTTATCGCACAAAGAAAAAGTTTTATTTTATGTAACTAAAATTTATGATACGTAAATGTTTCTAAATATATAACTAATTAAATATCACATCACTTTCCTTATTCTTATGAGAAGTTAAGCTTTGAGATTTCAACCTAAACTCACGTGATTTTGTTATGTTCATAATATGTACCTACAGTACGAAGGAGCGGCATTTGAATATGGAAGAAAACCTAGCGTATGGGATAACTTCACCCATAGATATCCAGGTTTCTCCCACTTTTTGTCTCAAACATTATATATCAAGAAAAAGGGAAAAAAAAATACTTTCTTTGATTTTATTTTATTTCTATTTTAATAGTTAGTTGTAGTATCTAATTACTCAAGTGAAAAAAATAAATAAAAACGGGAAGAATAAAGAATAACTAAAAGATGTACAATTGCACATTGGATGAGAAAAGTTTTAAGAAATAACAAAATTATTTGAACTAAAACAATTATACAATGTTTCTTATAATTATTATTTTTTTTTAAAAAAAAAAGCTATGATTTTTAGAAGTTATATTATATATTTAAAACTTGAGAAAACCAGTAGATAAACAGTCTTACTACAAATTTGTAATAACTTGCAGAGAGGATAGACGACAGAAGCAATGGAGATGTAGCAGTTGACGAATATCATCGTTTCCTGGTAAAGTCCAAATTATTAATGATGATTACATACGTTCAATGAAGTAGTCAATTATATTTTTCCTTCAAAACAATTAATTAATTTTATGTCGTTTTGTATTTGTATAACAGGAAGATGTTCAGATAATGAAGGATATGAATCTGGATGCATACAGATTCTCCATCTCCTGGTCTAGAATAATACCAAGTGAGATAAAAGTTGATGAACTATTATTATTCTGTTTGTTATTATTGTTGTTGGATCTTCCGTTGTTAATGATTTCAATCTTCATTTTAAATGATTGATATATAGATGGAAAGGTCGGTGCAAACGAGGAGGGTGTAAACCAAGAAGGAATCGATTATTACAATAACCTCATCGATAATCTAATAGCCAACGGTCAATATCCAAGTTTTGCTCTACTGGTTTTTCTTGATTAAAATTTACATTTTATATACTTTTTAAGTAAATGACAATAATTAATCATGTTTTACATATTAACGTTGCAGGTCTAGAACCGTATATCACACTCTTTCACTGGGATACTCCCCAAGCTTTACAAGAAGAGTATGGAGGGTTTTTATCTTCTCAGATTGTGTAAGCTATTCAAAATTTATCTTTTATGCAACAAGAGTTATTTATTATATATCATTTAAGATACTTATTTTAAAATCGATTTTGGTGTATTCTTGATTTCAGAGATGATTTTAAAGACTACGCAGAAGTTTGTTTCAAATATTTTGGAGACAGGGTGAAACATTGGATTACTCTAAACGAGCCATGGTCTTATAGTAATAATGGTTATGCAGTTGGAACCTTTGCACCAGGTCGATGCTCTGAAACGCAAGATTCAACTTGTCTCGGTGGTGATTCAGGAACAGAACCATATATAGTTGCACATAATCTACTACTTTCTCATGCAGCTGCTGTAGATGTGTACAGGAATCAGTTCAAGGTTTTTTTTTTTTTTTATCAGAACTTTTAAATCTCCATATTCCATTAGATTTCCACATTGTCATGAAGGTTCAAGTAGTCTAGGATTTCTCTTTCACTAAATTACCATTTGAAACACTTTACTCAGGAAAGTCAAAACGGAGTGATAGGCATAACACTTATTTCTACTTGGTACGAACCATATTCAGACAGTGAGTTAGACAAAAGCGCGGCGAAACGAGCACTTGACTTCATGTTTGGATGGTAAGTTTATATTGAATGTTATAGGTTTTCTACCTACTTAGAATGTTCTTAATATTTTCCTTTTATATTAGGTTTTTGTACGATGTTTTAGAATTTACATTATATATAATTTGTAAGTATGATTACAGGTACATGGAACCATTGACATCAGGAAAATACCCAGAGACTATGCGTAAATTGGTTGGTAAAAGATTGCCAGAGTTCACAGAAGAGCAATCAAGACTTCTGGCTGGTTCACTTGATTTTCTTGGATTAAACTATTACACCACTAATTATGCTGCCAATCGACCCAAAGTTGAACCTAGTCCTACGTCAAAATCTGAACCTAGTTATACCACTGATGCAAATGTCACTTATCTAAGTGAGGAATTCTCCATCTTTCAATTATGTAAATTATAGGAAAAAGTCTCTTTAACAACTCTTTTTTGACAACACATATGTAGCAGTCTATGATTAGTCCGTTTTAAATATTTTTTTAAAAATAAATTCAAACAAACCAATAAAATAATAACACGTCTCCTATTATCAAAAAGTTATTAAAAAACGGTTGTCAAAATATCATTGTCCTAAATTATATATATGTTGAATTTGTTAATATCTCATTTTGCTTTTGTTTTCATTGGCCAGCTGAACGAAATGGTATACCCGTAGGTACACCGGTATGTATATAATCATGTCAAATTTTAAGTTCATACTACTATTATATTATTTTATTTCATATAACTTTATATTTATATTTGCAGACGGCTTCTGATTGGTTGTATGTTTATCCCAAAGGAATTAGAAACTTGTTGCTCTATGTCAAAGAAACGTACAACAATCCTTTGATTTATATAACCGAAAATGGTAATTATTATATAAAAAAAAACAATTTTTTATTATCTTTGAAAAATAGTCTAAAGAAATTTCTTTTAACTACTGATTTTAATTCGTAGGTAGAGGTAACGATGTGAATGATGAACCACCGCAGACACTTGAGGAAGCTCTTCTTGATATTTACAGAATTGATTACTATTATCGTCATCTTTATTATCTACTTTCGGCAATCGGGTAATGATTTATCTTTTTCTTTTTACTTATTTTAATCATTGTTTTTTAATCTAATTTTGAATTTGTTATGTTAATTTTATAAGGGATGGAGCAAATGTAAAAGGATATTTTGCATGGTCGCTGCTGGATAATTTTGAATGGAAGAATGGTTATTTAGTGGGATTTGGACTGAATTATATTGACAGAAACGATAATTTGAAGAGATATGCCAAACTCTCTGCACAATGGTTTACGAATTTTCTAAGAAAACCATTATTTCCCAAATGAAAAGAGCATCTATAGCACACTTCAGTTCAAGGCTTGGGAAGGACTCTATAATGTGTTGTTGCCAGTTTAATATTTCAATAAAGTGTGTGCTGTTAAACTTTATATTAATTCATGAAATCTCGTTTTTAATAAATTTACTTATAAATTATTTCCTCATTGTTCTTTATTAGAGAAAACATATATCCATTTAATTATTCTTATATCTAGCTGTCTAAAGTGGGTTATCACATGAAAAATTAATATTCTAATTAAAAATTGACAGAAACATCCATTTAACATATTTTAACATAATCAAACATTGATATTAAAATTAAAATTGTATTATTATGAGTATGCTAACTTTTATATAATTAATTTTACTAATATCAGTAGTAGTCAATTTATATTGTAAGGAACTGACCCCCACACTCTCATAAGACAGATTTGCTAGCAATTTAAATATTTGTCATGATAATATTTTAAATACGGAAATAGAGATAAAAATTTATGGTAATAGTAGCACCGAAGGTGAAATGAGAAACTCAAGAATTATTATATAACAATTTTTGGTAAATAGTCTAATTTTTTTTAAAGAATGTATTAGTTTTTAGTTTATATTTTGATATATAAGTTATTTTAAATGTATTTTGAAATATAATATTATCTAGTCAAGTCACTTATAGATACCTTACGATATTAAGTTCTTAATGAATGATTGTTTAGAAGAAAAAAAAAAAATAGGTTGTTACAAATTTTAAAATTAAAATTCGTACTTATACAGTTTTATTTTTTATATGTCATGTTTCTCAAATGTATAAAAAATTCTAAAAGTAATAGAATTATTTACTCTTATTTCATAAATGATAATTTAAAGTTTAGGTGAAAGTACACATTTAAAATGGAAAATGTATGGTGATAATATAAACATAATCTATCCCATCCCGTGTGCTTGGATCGGATGTCACAATGTTCAACATCGTTGGTCGACTGGGATGAGATCCATTCTTGTTTTATATCAATTTAAAAAACATCCTTAAACAATATTATTAAAATATTGTTGTTCTTTTAATAGATTCAATATTTGAATAGAAAGGATAAATAGTTTGAGGATAAAACGGGAACAAATAAAGTAATATTTATGAAAAAGTGAGAAGATAAATTAATTTTAAAAAATAGAGGACTAAGAAAATAAAGAGGTATTAATTATGACTAATATTGATTCATATACGACTTTTATCTCTTAATCTATTGGTAGAATTAATAAAGAGGTATAAAATAAAATGTGAATAATGACGAGAACAAGTAATGCTTAATTCAACTTTTATATATATATATATATATATATATATGAAACTTCTAGAACTAAGTATCAAAATTTTATTATTAGAAAAAGGATTGAGAAGAGACAAACGCTGCTTTCAGGTTAGACGAAAATCAATTTCAACTGTTTATTTGCTTTGATTGTTTACTCCATTACAAAACCTTTTCTTAGAGCTATTTCGATTTCAAATTTAGATTAATTATACTTTCGATATCGTTTCTATACACCTTATTTACTTAATTTATATTCCTAAAAATGTTTATCATTTTTTTTAACAGAAAAAGAGTTCAATTCAATACATTAAATTTCTAATTTTCTTTATTTAATCGTGTAAATTATATTTTTTTTCAAAATTTTTATTTATTTATCTTTATTTTTCATTCACTTTCACTGTGTCAAAATATTACTTTTTCTCTCTCTTTCTCTCTCTCTCTCATTTTTTTGTAGTAGCTCAAATCTACCATTGAATACAAACCAATCCAATCTATAAACGATTTATTGTTAATATACTGTATAAAGTAAACATAGAAGGGCCAACTTTTTTTTCACAAAAGGACAAGAAAATTAATCAGACTTTTGTGTTGAATTGAGCATTTGCTATAATCGGAGTGTTCTCCTCATAATTAGAGTTGTTAAAACGGATAACTGAGTTCGATTCGGCCGGGTCTATCACTAAATCAATCCAACTCGACTCATTTATTAATGAACTAGACAAATTTGAACTCAGATTCACCACAGTTTGGTAGGTAAATGGGTTTGCTCACTAGTCCGTTTAATTATAGTTTTTTTAAAATAAAAAAGTTACAAATTTTTTATATTCAAATTTAAACAAATTTCATTCCTAAAAAATTATGTTAAACGAAAGACAAACCAAAATAATAACAAAAAGTACAATATAATCCAAATGTCATCCAAAAACAAACAAAAAAACACACAAAAACTTGCTCCTTGAAAGATTTGAGTGAAGAACTGAGAGTGACAGCATCGTAAATAAGAACAAGTTTGGTGAGAGTGATTTAAGAGAGCAGAGGTTACTTTTTTGGTATACACAGTGAGTGAAGAGAGTATTTTATTTTTTAGGGTTTCATAAATAAAATAATAAATTAAAAAAATAAAATTAGGTAGGTGGGTTGGCAAGCCAACCCGGCCCACAACGGGTTTAACCCGCATGAGCCGGGTTTAAATGAGTCGGGTTGAAATCTGACTCATAAAAAAAAATCAATTTTTTCAAATCCAACCCAGCCCAAACCCGTAATGAGCCAGATTGGTTCATGGGTTGTGACACATTTTGAGGGCTCTACTTCATAATCGCACTTAATTTTAATTCTCTTTTATTTAGAGTCACGTATCTTATATCTATATCTCTGATTTTTGCACTGAAATGATGAAACTAATTTTAGAAAGTTACCCTTTTAAGTTTATTTATCTTTTATTAAGAAATATATTATATTTTGTGTTTGTTTTTCTAAAAGAAATTTCAACAACATCCAAAATATATAGTTTTAGTATAATAAAACACGCCCACTACGTATTATCGTCTATCTAATACATGTTTATATTATAATGTATACATATATAATATAAAATAACATAACAATCATAACTAAACTGCCCACATTTTTTATTTCATTTTAGAATACAATCATAACAAAAACTTAAAATAGAGAGAGAGAGAGTAAGAGTGAATTAACTATTCAAATTAACTCATAAGAATTAATGTTAATATGGATAAACTAAATATTCAATTCAACATAGAAAAAAGTATAAGATTAGCTTGAAATTTATATTAAGAGACTAATATAAATATAATATAATAAAGTAAATTTTTTGTTTAAATATTCAATTTTTTGTATAAATTTTATTAAACCTCTTTTCAAGACTGATTCCAAATCAATATTCTCAAAGTAACTTACATCATAAATGTAAACCTATGTATAAAATAAATTCCTCTTTTTTTCATATTTATTTTTCAATTGTATCCTTTAAATATGTTTTAGTTTAAATAATTATTTTATCAATTTTAGTTTTTATTGTTTCTTTAAATTTAACTTTTTTCTAGTGTATTGTTTTTTTAAAACTTAAACATTTTTTAATTATAATACTACATATAAAACAAACAACAACTATTTACAAATAAAACTATAAAGTCGTACATTATTGTTTGTATACTTAGAAAGGAAAACATATTCATTGAATTATTTATTCCATCATAAATTTGAATTTTTGTAAGTGAGTTATATGTGTAAAGATTAAACCGATATTATAATTACTAATTCAAAAAATAACATTTTAAGGTTATACTAAGATTCACGTGCGGATGTCAAATAAGAAAGTTTAGGAAATCGTTTAATTAACTTTTAAATTATTGATAAATTTGAGTATTTTTGTTTAACTTTAAAGATTTTTTTTAATTGAATTCATATTGTTTATTTATTTTTAATTATCTGTGTTATATGAGTGCTATCTTACTTTATCACCTTGTTTAATAGTTGTTACATGTTATATAATTTTATAGTTTTAGAATTTTATGATGTTACAAATTTTTATCCATTTCTCTCACATTGTGAGCAACTGAAATTACATAATTTGAGATGAGGAAATGAAAAGTGGGGAATTAAAAAGAAGAGAAATAAAAGTATTTTTCTTTTGAAGTTTAGTAAAATCTAGTGAAAATAGATTAGAAGTAAATGATAAATTTGTAATTTGTTATGGTTCATTTGAATAATTAAAAGTAAGTTGAAAGCTTTTTTTTATTAAGATATGCATAGTATTTCTCAAATAAAGTTATTAGGAAGAAAATATGTGTAATTTTAGAACATAAAAGTGTTTTTGGTAATGTAGGTTCATGGGTTGTATTTCATCTACATTTCATAACCCAATCATCTATAACTATCTTTAGAAATGCATCCTTCTCAACTTCACATCCCTAGTCGGATTAAATATTAACTTTATCATAAATCTCAAACTAGGATTTTCATAAATAAATTAATTAATATTATCAATTAATTAATTAATTAGATTTATCAATAAAATGTAAATGAATTAATTAATTAATTGACACAAAAATTAAAAATAAAATTAAAATATTAATAATTGATGGGAAAATTAATCTTATATACTATAATAGAAACAAAAATTAAGATAAATATTTTCCTATAACTAAAATTACTTTTACCAATAAAATTTAAATGAATTAATTAATTAATTAATTAAAACAAAAATTAAAATAGTAATAAAATTTTAATAATTAATGGTGATAAAGTATTATATTGTAAAAAAATTAGGATAACTGTTTTTCATGATTAATATTATTTTTATCAATAAAAACTAAAAGAATAACAGAACATCAATAATTAATGTTGAAAAAAAAAATTTGAAATAAAGGTTTTTTATGATTAAATTTATTTTTATCAATAAAATTTAATGAATGAATGAATTAATTAATTAATAAACACAAAAATTAACAAAGTGATAAAATATCTATAATTAATAGTGAAAAAATTAAAAATATTAACATCATTTTGGTAATATGAATTTTAAATTATTGATAACTTTTATCAACAGATTCCTTAACAGTAAATAAAATTTATATTATAGACGAATTTAGGATAAAGATACTTTGACACCCAAATTCTAACAATTTTTTTACACCAGACACGTATCATAAGCCAATTCATTCGTGTGCTTCAATTTTTTTAAACATTAAACACACGGACCAATTGAATTATGACACGTGTTTGGTGTCAAAAATTTGTTAAAATTTGTGTGTCAAAGTATCATTATCCACGAATTTATCATTGAATTTTTTTAGTAAATTAAATATAATTATTAATAGATTTATTTTCAGATTTTTCATTTGTAATAATTTCGTCAATAAAATTTATTAGTAATTTAAATTTTAAAATTCGTTAATAAAAATTTTCTATAATTTAAATTTATCGAAGATTTTATTTTCGTGTATAAAATTTCATGATGACTTCAATAATTTTTTAATGATTATATATTTATAATATTTATAAAGTTTTCGACCGTTGTGTAAGGGAACGTTAATACGTAGCATTTGTGCATTAAGCAGAAAGAGAGTTCATCACTGAAGATGGAACGCAAAGGGCTTATTCTGTTGATGTTCTTCGCTCTTACCACACTCTCACCGATTGGTTTTGCGCAACAGCAGTCATCTGTTGTGGAAGTTCTTTCTCTGAATCGAAGCAGTTTTCCCACAGGCTTCGTTTTTGGGACAGCATCCTCGGCTTACCAGGTTAATGTTTTCCTTATTCTTATCGAAAAACCTTTCACATTTCAACCTAACCTTGCATCGTTTTCTTATGTTTCTTCCTCGTATGTACGTATAGTACGAAGGTGCAGCAAACGAAGGTGGGAGAGGACCAAGCATATGGGATGCATACATTCACAAATATCCAGGTTTTTTTTTTTTGCTGTGTTTCATTAATCTCTTTGATATGATATAATTCTATTTTACTTTCTAAACTTAAAAATAATCGATAATAATCTGGTTATGAATGTGCAATACTTACAGACAAGATAAGGGGTAAAAGTAATGGAGATGTTGCTGTTGACCAGTATCATCGCTACAAGGTAAACTTGAAATTGTAGTGATGATAACATAGGATTAATGAAGAAACCAATTATCTCTCTACCTCAAAGTAATTAATCATTTTTCTAATGTTGTTTTCTGTTTATACAACAGGAAGATATTCAGATAATGAAGAATATGAATCTGGATGCATACAGATTTTCCATCTCTTGGTCTAGAATCTTACCAAGTAAGATCAAAGTTGATGAAAAAATTATGTTTTTGAAATTATTGTAGTTGGATCTTTCACGTTAACGATTTCAATGTTCTTGTTCATATATAGATGGAAAGCTGAGTGGAGGTGTAAACCCAGAAGGGATCAGATATTACAATAATCTTATCGATAATTTGCTAGCCAACGGTCAACATTCATGCTTTATACCCTCTTCTTTTTTCTTAATTAAATTTTACATTTCTATAGTAAGTCACAATACATAAATATTAATGTTGCAGGTATAGAACCATACGTCACACTTTTTCACTGGGATCTTCCCCAATCTTTGGAAGAAGAATACGGAGGTTTTTTAAGTCGTCGCGTTGTGTAAGTTATACAAAAATTAATTTCTATTCAAAATCACTAGTATTACATAATTATTATTTTTCTTTTCTTTTTTAAATGTGCTAAATTTCATATTAATTATCGTTATAAAATAATGATTTTGTTGTGTTCTTGATTTTTCAGAGATGATTTTCGAGACTATGCAGAAATTTGTTTCAGATACTTTGGAAACAGGGTGAAATATTGGATTACTCTAAATGAGCCATGGTCTTACAGTAATATTGGCTATGCAGTTGGGAACTTTCCACCGGGTCGATGTTCTAAATGGCTAGATTCAAGTTGTTTTGGAGGTGACTCAGGAACAGAACCTTATATTGTTACACATAATCTACTACTTGCTCATGCAGCTGCCGTACATGTCTACAAGAAAAATTTTCAGGTTTTTTAGTTTTTTAGAAAGATTATATTGTTACACATAATCTTCATATTTCATTAGGATTCCACATTGTTGTGAGAGCTCAAGTATAACACTCTTATTTATTTATCATTCAAAACACTTTATGCAGAACACTCAGAAAGGAGTCATCGGCATAACACTTAATTCCAATTGGTATGAACCATATTCAAATAGCCAAGCTGATAAAGACGCTGCCATACGAGCAGTTGACTTCATGCTTGGATGGTAAGTGTTTGACTACAGGAGAACAGACATTACTGAAAAGATTAATGTACAGTAGTTGTTATGTCTGTTGTTTTCAAACATTCTCAAATTTGATAATTTCACGTGTAACAATGATTATAGGTACATGGAACCGTTGACATCAGGAAGATATCCAAAGAGCATGCGTTCTCTAGTTGGTAAACGGTTGCCAAAGTTTTCAAGACATGAACGAAAACTTGTTGCTGGTTCAATAGATTTTCTTGGACTAAACTATTACACCACTAACTATGCTGCCAATACATCCAAAGCCAACAAACCTAGTTATACTACAGATGCTAATGTCAACCAAATAAGTGAGGAAACCTTTTATCTATCAATTATATATTTACGGGTTTAATTGCTTCTTTTATCCTCAGGTTGGTTGAAGTGTGTCAAATTCATCCTCTTTTTAGAAAAATGTCAATTTTGTAAAATTTGTGTCAATCAAATCATCTATGTTAAAAATCATTGCTTTCAAAACTCACTTTATCCACTACAATATCAGGAATCAGACCCATGAAGTAGTTATTATTCAAAACTCACTTTAAGTTTTTAATACAATTAATTTGTATTTAACGGAGATGACTTGATTTGACACAAATTTTTTCTATATGGGGACGAAATTGACATTTTTCTAAAAAATGACGAATTTGACACACTTCAACCAAACTGGAGACAAAAGAAGCAATTAAACCTATATTTATGTTATGAATGTTGAGTCTATGAAAATCATATCTTTAATTTGTTTTGTATATTTTCCAGCTGTTCGCAATGGAGTTGCCATTGGTCCTCAGGTATGTATTTGGTCATGTCATATTGTAGAAACATATTATTATTAGTTATTGGTTTTTCTATAACTTGATTTGTAATTATACTTGCAGTTTGGTCCAAGTTGGTTATATGTCTACCCCAAAGGACTTAGAGAACTGCTGCTTCATATCAATACAGTATACAACAATCCTTTGATCTACATCACAGAAAATGGTAATTGTATTATCTTAAAAATATAGAATTTCAATATAAAGTTTGTATCTTTATATACGTATTTTGTTCTAACATATAAATGAGTATTACATTTTATTAATAGGTATGGGTGATATTTACACCGATCCGACATTATCAGTTAAAGAAATGCTTCAAGATACTTACAGAATTGATTATTTTTATCGCCATCTTTATTATCTACTCTCTGCAATCAGGTAATTAATACATCATTTTTCACACAATGGTAATATTTATTTTTGTTAAATCAAATTTAAATTTCTTTTGTTGAATTTAAAAGGGATGGCGTAAAAGTGAAAGGATACTTTGCATGGTCGTTGTTGGACAATTTTGAATGGAAAGACGGCTATGTAGTGCGATTTGGGCTAAACTTTGTGGACTACAAAAGTGGTTTAAAGCGACATGCCAAACAATCTGCAAAATGGTTCAAAGCTTTTCTTCAAAGAGATTAGATTTCAGGGAATTCTATTATTATATTCCCTGCTACACACTATTAGACTTTATAAATTCTCTTTGATGTAATGCCAATTTATTTAATAATATTCAATAAAGTGTGTTTCATTATTATTTTTATTAATGTAATGAAGCTTATTTAATATTTCCTTCAATTTTGATATGTGTGGAAAAACAATATTAATTACATTTTTATTATTTGTACTCTTATCGTAATGTAAAACAGAAAATTTTATAAATATATTTCAATAAAAAAAAATATATTATATCTTTTTTTGTTTTCCTAAAAGAAATTCCAACAATATAACAATCTAAAATATATAGTTTTAGTATAATAAAACACACCTACTTCGTATTATTGTCTCAATCCATATCTAATGCATATCTTTATATTATCTTACTACGGGCTTAAACCTAACCGAGGTGATAAATTGGAAGGAAATGACCGAACAGTTGATGTGCAAGTAAGTATTTCATGATTGCTCGATTTTAGTAATTGTTGAACAGAATTAAGAAGCAATTAATATTACAGTGACTAAAATTTGCATTGATGAACGAGATAAATTAAATTGGTCAGATTCTTATAAATTCTAGTATAAGATAAATTCACTTATACTCGTCTGATCTCAACAAAAACCTATTATAATATTATATATATAATAACATATTCGTCCAATTTCGAAAACTTTTTAAAATATTATACTATTTTTGTAATTTCCGAAACAAATTAATCTAAATTGGCAAAAAAAAAAAAATCCCTCTTTCTCGTCTCAATCTTCATACATATATACAAACAAAAATTTCTCTTTACATCATAAATTCACCTCAGAAATAAATTAATGTTTGAACGTTTGATATTTTAAATGTTTACTCTTTTAAAAGGAATTTATTTATTTACTTATTTATTTAAAATAGTAATAAAGAGAAAATATTTATTTTTTAACTTTATGGAAAGATAAAAAAGAGTTTGGAGAGCATAGTTTATTTTAATTTAAATTAAACTTTAAACCGTTCGTTTCATTTGGTCAAACGGCTTACAAAAGACGTTGAAAAGGTCCAGATAGAAAGCTAGTAAGAGAGAATCCGTTCCGTATAAATATAAGAGTAGTGGGAAGAGCATAGGGAAAAAGACAAAGAGAGAAATGGTAGCAAGTGGATGCTTTTCAAACGCTCCTATTCTCAACGCTTCGAGCGGCGTTGGTCATGTTATCAACGTCGGTGGTGTTAACTCCTACGTCACCGGTTCTCCTCTCGCCATTTTCGCCATTCTTCTTGTTTCTGATGTTTATGGTATTCAACAATCTTCTTCTCTGTGTTAATAATTCAGTTCGATGTATATGTGATTTCCTTCCTTTCTCTTACTTCCTTGTTGTGTATCAGTTTTATTATCTTCATCTAACTTCACGCGCTCAATCTGTTTTGCAGGATTTAAAGCACCACTTCTAAGGTATGGTGCTTAAATTAAATTTAATTTAACAATTGAATGTCTAAACAACAAATTAAACACGCATTAGTTTAATAATTTAATGTCTAAATGACAAATGAAGCTCGCAATTGATTTAATGTAATGTGTTCCGTGATGATCAATATTATCTGTTATGTATTGTGAAGGAAAATTGCAGACAAGGTTGCAGATAATGGGTATTATGTCCTGGTTCCTGACTTCTTGCATGGTGACCCTTATGATCCTAAGAATGTGTCAAGGCCAACCCCTGTTTGGTTAAAAGATCATGAACCGGTTAATTCTTACTTAATTATACTTGCTTGTTCTGATTTTGACAGAGGATTCACATGTTACAACTAGTGACTTGTTTGAAAGTTGCACTGCATTTTGTGTGATGCTTACATTGCATATTAAATTTGTAGGGAAAAAGCTCTGAAGAAGCAAAACCTATAATTGAAGCCTTAAAAAGAAAAAATGTTTCCGCTGTTGGAGTTGCTGGTTTTTGTTGGGGAGGTGAGTCACTTTCACTGATTGGTGTTCTTTCTCTCTTCTGTGTCATTTTGCAATTTCTGGTCACCTTTGGAATAATTCACTGAATGTTCTGCGTTTTTTCTCTTGCTCTCAGCTAAGACCGTTACCAACCTAGCAAAAACTGAACTCATCCAAGCTTCTGTGCTATTACATCCATCATATATAGTTGTGGATGACATCCGTGGTATGAATTCTCAATATTTTGGATTGTTTCTTAATTTACATATTCCCTGTATACGATTCCCAACTTCAAGTAGTACATTCTTAAAGGAAAATTTACTTTAGCTAAACATGTTTTGATGCAAGACCAAGAAACATCCCACTCTGTCAATGATAAAACGTTACAGAATCATTAGGAAAATAAAATTTTAACACCATTTTTTGACACCATTTTGACACTGTGCACATGTCAAAATGTGATTGGACGATTTCAAATTAAAAAAACAAACTTCGTTTTTTTTTTCCAAATATATCCGTGTCTCAACTTTTTTAATTTGAAATCGTCCAATCACATTTTGACACGTGTGCAGTGTCAAAATGGTGTCAAAAAATGGTGTTAAAATATCATTTTCCGAATCGGAAAATAAAATTTTAACACCATTTTTTGAGACCATTTTGACACTGTGCACGTGTCAAAATGTGATTGGACGATTTCAAATTAAAAAAACAAACTTCGTTTTTTTTTTCAAATATATCCGTGTCTCAACTTTTTTAATTTGAAATCGTCCAATCACATTTTGACACGTGTGCAGTGTCACATTAATGTTATTTTTGTTTGAAAGAACACCTTCAATGACTGACATCAGTTTTTTTTGTAATTTTTTAAATCTCCTTTCTTTCTGTCTTTCATTTATCATTTCTTTAAGGTTTAAATATTTTTTGTCTATAAGTTAAAAGTTGGTATTCAGTTTAATTTTTTTTTTTAAAATGTAAACCTTTGGTCCTATGATGTGCAAAATGTATCAAATCAGTCATATTCGTCAAATTTTAGGAAAAAATTTGCTAGTATAAATATGAGACAATTACTATGGAAGGCTGCAACATCAACAACCCCTGAAGCACGGGAGTTAGTCAAGGAAGTTAATCAAAAACCGTTAACGGATAGGAACGATTTGATACATTTTACACATCATAAAGACCAAATGTTAAAGCATTGATTGAGATAGATAATTCTTAATCTTTTCAGGTGTTAATGTTCCAATTGCTATACTTGGAGCAGAGCATGACTCACTCTCTCCTCCAAAGCTTGTGAAAGAATTTGAAGAAGTCCTGAAAGCCAAACCCCAGGTACCATGAATGTTTTCTTCCTTTTCTGATTATGTACTCTAATTTAGTATTATTAGCTTGATGATTTGGTAATTAACTTTTGTAACTAGTTGCATATGTGTTTTTGATGTTATTGTTGCAAGTCAATTTGTCTTTTTCTAGTTATACAAACTTGGCTAGCTTTTACATTAGACAAGTAAAATTTGAGTCGAACCAAATGAATTTGGCAATTAAATTAATGATTTTTAGGCATTCAAAGTATCTGTTTATGGTCATTAATGGGTACATTTTGTCTATTCTCTAGTGGAGTTTATCATTTGTGTACCAATTTTTGTTTAAAAAATGTTTTTTTAATAATTTTTTTTCAACTTTTTTACAATATTTTTTATAATAGTTTATAATTAATTTGTTTTAAATATAGAGAACAATAAAACAGTTATACTAAAAAAAGTTTGTAAACATATCATATTCTTTTTATTTTTTGTGCAGATTGATAGTTATGTAAAAGTATTTCCTAACGTCTCGCATGGTTGGGCTTTGAGGTACGACCCTGCAGATCCTAAAGCTGCTATGGCTGCAGGGAACGCTCACAAAATCATGATAAATTGGTTTGATAAACATCTTAAGAAATAAGAAATCTTGTAATGTGATTTTTTATTGTATCAATGCGTCTTAATAATTCTATCTTTTATAGAAATAAATAAATTCTCACAACATATGTTATGGGCGTGACAAACTATAAAAGAAATTGTCATTTTCTACCTTTGAAACAAACCAATTCTCAAATGAAATATTTAATAAGTAAAAGGTTTAATCATTCTGATAGTCCATATTTTTTATGATTTTTTTTAATTAGGTCCTTCATTTTTTATTTTTCTTAATTAGGTTCCTATTTTTGAAAAATTGAAACAATTAGTTCACCGTACTAACACTCTTAAAAAGGGTGAGACGTGTCAGCTCGTGATTTTTTTGAATTTTTTAAATATTTTTTTTAATTTTTTTTATTTTTAATTTTAATTTTTTTTATTTATTTTTTTTTTTAAAATTGTCACGTGTCAAGTTGACATTGAGCCACGTGGCAATGACAATATGAGGTGGCACTGATAGTACCACGTGTCATTATCAGACCACGTGTCATTAATTTGTCTCAATTTGGTCCCAGTATTCTTATTTTGTCTTAATTTAGTCCTATTTTTTAAAAAAACTAAACAATTTTGTTTCTCTAAGTTCAAACAAAATTTTATTTAAATATAAATCTTTACAAAGAAATTTATGTAAATTACTTTTTTTATTAGAAAAATAAAAAAAATTACAAACTAACATATGACATATTTTTATTTATATAGTAGTAAATAAATCATTTAACCTAAATAATATGAATGAGTAACTTATAAAAGTTAACATCTCAATAATAAATATTTTTGTAAAGGTAATCTACACAAGTATAGTCTCAATACTTCCTCAACAATTCATAAAAAGTTTCTAGAGTTAAATATTTCGATTTGAAATACATCATTACTAATAATTTGCTTAAAGAAACTAATTTAAAGATAAAAATTTGGAAAATGTACATACCATATTTTATTTGGAAGGAACAATTTTTTTAAAATTTTAAAAAAAATTAGGACTAAATTGAGACAAAATAAAAATACAAGGACAAAATTGAAACAAACAATGACACGTGGTTTGACAGTGACATTGTCAGTGCTACCTCACACTGTCATTGCTAGTGGCACAATGTCAACTTGACACGTGGCAAATTTTATTTTTAAAAGAAAAAAATAAAAAATAAAAATAAAAATAATTAAAAATATATTTAAAAAATTCAAAAAAATCACGAACTGACAAGTGTTATCCTTTTTAACCATGTTAGTACGGGACTAACGACAATGGCCTAATTGTTTCAATTTTTCAAAAATAGAGATCCAATTGAAAAAAAAAGAAAATGAGAGACCTAATTAAAAAAAGTCATCGAAAATAGAGACTATCAAAATGATTAAACCTAAGTAAAAAGGTTAATAGTTTTTCTGTACTCAAATTATTATAAAAATTTGTTTTATCTCCCAATGAAATTATATTTGATTTTTATAAATTATTAAGTATTTAATTTTGTATTTTATGAAAGTCAATGCAAATTATATTTTTGTTGAAATGTTTTTCATATAATAAATGAATTTTTATAATAAATTAAAATCTAATCTTCACATGTGATTTTATGAGAAGGATGTTTTACACAATTTTCAGATTATAAAATATTTAATTTAAGGATTAAACACAATTTTTCATAATAATATAAACGGAAACAAAAACATATTTCATCTTAAAAATATAACTATTTAAAAGTCCTTGTTTGACATGTAATAAATACAAAAAACAAAGAACATATAAAATTAATTACAAATAAATTTAGGAGTACTATAATGTATATGTTTATATTAATGCTAACCTCCCAAAAATTTTCACACATATTTCATAAATAATATTTAGGGTTAAATATGTTATTAGTCCCTATACTTTGGGGCGATTTTGGTTTTAATCCATTTTCAAACTATGGTACAATTTAGTCCTTTAACTTTATAAAACTATGGTTTTAGTCATTTTTAGCAATTTTTTTTAATTTTATTTGTTGTTTCAAGCACGTTCCTTTGTTAACATTAAAGCAAAAATGTGTAAACAGTGTAAACAATTTTTTTACCCTCTCTCAGTACATTCTTTTATATTAAATATCAGTTTATTAATTTTTTTCACATGCTCTGACAATTGTAGTATTACATATTTTTTTACTATATGTTACTTTATTATACTTTTTATTATACTAAATTTGATCAGCTATTGCACAATATTTGTATATTATTTTGGTAATTCAAAATTTTCATATCATTTTCTAATATGTAATTAGTTTGAATTGTCACATTTTTTATTATTGACTACTATTTAATTAAAAGAATGTTAAATTAATCATGTACTACTCTTTGTTAATGATTAAAATATTATTTTTATTATTGTTTGAGAATTAAAAAATCATATTGTAATAAGATTGGCCTAATAATGAATTGGACCATGACTAATAATTGGACAGTTGACAAGTGTCTGTCTATTCTAAAAATATATAAATTTGCAATCCACCAAACGATACGTCTTCTCTAAATAATTTCCTAAGATGTGTATAGAAAACAGTCAAGAATAGAAATCAGTGATGCCTGCAGAGATAATTAGGTATATATATTACCAATTATTCTATAATTACATTGTTTTCGTCTTTATAAATAGTTTTATAAAATTCCTTGATATTCTTCGTAATTTAAAAAATTCGAATAAAAATTTCTCATTTCTCATTTCCAAATTGAACATTCTAAATAATATTTTCAATGTGGATCAGATAATGTTAATATATATATATATATATATATATATATATATATATATATATATATATATATATATATATATATATATATATAACTATTAAAAATTAAATATATGTCTATCTTAATTATTAAGTAAAATTAATAAAATAAATATTTTTACATTAAAATTATAATTTTTAAATTATTATATATTTAAAAATAAAATATGATAATATAATTATAATTTTTTATATTAGCTGCATCTGGAAAATTTGTACATGTGTCTATCTACTGCTCCTATGAACAAATAGATCACTGAGAAAAAAAAAATAGTTGCCTTTTAAGGAATTAAGATTTTCTGCAACTCCTCACCCACTGGGCCACTATACATAGAATTTGTACGGGATGAACTTCTCATGCTACGAAAATGACACTTTTGCCCTCCTATTTTCCTTTTTGCATCTCACCAATATCTTTATTTGTAAGATTTTTAACTCGTATTTTTAAACATTAATTACAAATAAATTTAATCTTTAATTATTCATTTAACTTTTATATAAATATGCAAACTTTATTTATTGGTCTTTAGATATGCTACATTCATTTTTTAGTCAAACCAGAAAATCATTCTACATAGAGAAATTCAATAATATGTGTTTTAATAATTTAGAACCATATAAAAAAATATATCAATCCACGTTTCAAATATTAAATTCCAACATTATTGTCTTTTTCAATATATTTTTTAATTCCCTGGTCAGCTTTGGCTGTACTTTCAGTGTTTATTATATTCGAATTTGGTAGAGTATGGAACTGAAATGCCGGCAACAATCATGCTCAACATACGATATACTAAGAAAATTAATACTACTATGCATGTGTTGGACTTTTCAAACATTTTTATTCATAAGATTATTTTCAATGTCCAAAATAATATTAAGTATTACTTTTTTCTTTACTTAATTATTAATTTATTGTGATGTGAAAGTCAACAAAGATAACAATTTATAAATATTTTATCAAAATAAAATATTCTTTTTCTTCGTATATCCGAAACAAACTTCTTTAGAAAAAACCGAGGAAGTATATTGCGAACCAATTATCGAGATACATATGTTTTTGGTTTTTCTAATTATCAAATTTTTATTTTTATTAAAATATTATTTTTAAAGTTTAATATGACATTAATTATTTTTTATTATGATATATAAATAAAATAGAATTTTTTATAAATATCTTACTAAAATAAAAAAACTATCATTGAAAATATTAGATGTTATACACCCAACTTCTTTTATTTAAGGGAAGTTTTTTATACGATGAAAGATTGGCTTAAAGTAAAAAAGACAAATTTCTAAATGAAATTTATTTAAAACATTATTCAATAAAAAAAATGAGTTTTTTTAGTATTTCTTAAAATACTTTATTATTTTCTTAAAGATGAAGTCACAGTGGCAGCAAATATTTAAGAAATTTTTGGCAGATGTAAGAAATATACTTTAAACAACACTTAAGTGTTACAGATATTATCATATAGATTAATGGCGGCTTAAATGCTATCGCATGTTACAAACCTCGAATGTTGTAATTTTTGTGTGGTCAACAACAGTGATAAGAGAATAGTAATTAAGCAAGTGGCACGTCCTTTCAAGTTTCAAATGGGCCCATGGCGATGATTGTAATGACCATTCAAACCCTGCGTCAGTCATGCATATAAGGTCAAATGGAGTTAGGAATTTGACCACAGCAGAAGGAAAACAGAGAGACAACAATGGTGGGAAGTGAATGCCTTTCAAACGCTCCCATTCTCAATGCTTCAAGTGGTGTTGGCTATGTTACCAATATCGCTGGTGTTAACACCTATGTCACTGGTTCTCCTCTCGCTATTCTTGCCATTGTTCTTGTTTCTGATGTTTATGGTATTCTTTCTTCCAAATATATCAACACCATCATTACTCTTTGCTTCTGTATATATAATTTTATTGAAGTTCCAAACGATGAACTTTTGTTCATTTCTTGATTTTAAGTAACCAAACAGATTGAAAGAAAACATGTCAGAAGCAGAAACCAGCTAACATAACTGGGTTCTGTTTCTTGTTATAGATACTACTAAAACCAGTGACTCACTTATTCATGTGATTCATTCCTTAATTGGTTTACAAGTAGAAAAAATATTTCTTGTTAAGAGTACAAGACGATGGTGCTTTAATCTTTGTGTTTAATTAATTCAGTTTAGTCTATCTGTAATTTATTTTATTTATTATGATTCTTACGTGGATTAGAGATAAAGGTGAATTCATAGTAGATACAAATTTATAAGACTGAGTTGAAATGCATTGTGATAATTCTGAAATCAGCAAAATATCAGTTTCCCTGAGACATTGTTAATTCCCTGTTTGGTGTATCTATTTGTTTGTTTCTGCCGACAGTTATGTTACCTTTAACAAATATCTTTAATTAACTTTCCATACTCAATTTGTCTTGTAGGATTTAAACCACCACTTTTAAGGTATGTTACTTTCAATGCCTGATTTACTCAGTTTATCTCTCTGCTTATTCTCTGTTAGGTCACATGTAATGTCTTCCATTTTGTAAGCAAATACTATTTCTATGGAGGCCACAAATTCTTAAGATAGTTTAATGACAAATATTTTTTGGGTAAATGAATGAACACTATGGTTTGAGTAAATTAAATTGCAAAAGATACTTTCAAGAATGTTTAAAGTGGTCTAATTATTTGTTATGTTGCATAGGAAAATTGCTGACAAAGTTGCAAACCATGGGTATTTTGTGGTGGTTCCTGACTTCTTCCATGGAGAACCCTACAATCGTGACAATGCAAGCAGGCCTTTCACTCCTTGGTTAAATGATCATGACCCGGTTAGTTCTTAATGATAATTGCTTCTTTATCATTCGTTTAGCTAGAAAAAAAATGTTCTTTCTGTTCTTCATAAGTCAATGTTAGGCTCTGTAACCTAAAGGGTGGCCACCATTTTATTTTATGTGGTGTTGCAAACGTTAGAAGTGGGTTTTAGACCTAAAACAATCTACAAAACCATGTTGAGGTGTAGACATCTCGTGCGTTATAGTAAAATTTGGATAGTCCAATTGCGGTCCGACAACGGGTGAAATAGAAAGAGAAATGTCTACTTAGAACTCGTTAGGATAGGCTTTAACCATGACTCTGATACCATGTTAGAAGTGCATTTTAGGCCTAACTCAACCCCACAAAACCAACTTGTAAGATAAGGTTTGCACCTCACTTATATATTATAATTCGGCTTTATCTCTAGTCGACGTGAGACTTCCAAGAGCAAATCAAATATCATGTCTATTTGAGTTCAGATGAATGAAAACGGTGACTTTTCTGTAAACTGTAATACATTTTGTCTGATTCTGATATTGCCTATTAAATCTGCAGGGAAAAGGTATTGAAACTGCAAAACCTATCATTAAAGCCTTGAAAAGAAAAGGTGCTTCTGCTGTGGGAGTTGCTGGTTTCTGTTGGGGTGGTAAGTGGCTTTGTATTTTGCATTATCAGATCACCTTAAGTATAAACTACAGAATGTAATGTGTGTTTTCTCTTTCTCTCAGCTAGAACTGTAACTAACCTTGGAAAAGCCAAACTTGTTCAAGCTTCTGTGCTATTACATCCATCATATATCACTGTGGATGACATCCGTGGTATGAATTCTCAATCAGATGACAAAAAAAAACTTCAACTTTTTCTGAATTTGACAGTATATATAGTGCTTCTGTTTTCTTGTAAATCTCTTTTTTATGCTGTCTTTCATTTACCATTTGTTCATGGTTGAATAAAGATACAAATCTCAAAAGATGTTAGTGTTGAAAGAGTCACTTTGATCTTTTTCAGGTGTTGAAGTTCCAATTGCTATACTTGGAGCTGAGCACGACTCACTCTCTCCTCCAAAGCTCTTAAATCAATTTAAACAAGTCTTAAAAGCTAAACCTGAGGTAGGATGAAACTTATTTTCCTTTTGTAGTTATGTTATGTCATTTTAGGGTACAAGTTTACTGAGTTTTGTTTTGTGCAGATTGATAGTTATGTGAAGATATTTGCTAACGTCTCCCATGGATGGACTGTGAGGTACGATCCTAATGATCCAAAAGCTGTGAAGGCTGCAGGGAAGGCTCATAAAATCATGATAAATTGGTTTGATAAACATCTTAAGAAGTGAGAAATATGTTGTCATGTGATGTTTGATTTCTATCCTTTTGTCTGCTTGAAGAATGGGGAAGAGGAGCTACCACGTTGTCTTTATCAAACAAATAAATTGTATCAGGACAAATGTTATCTGACAGATTAACCATAAAAATATGACAGAAGCCAATTTTCAAATGCTCTGTTTTTTATTTCCAATTTTATTAAGGGTGGCATTCGTTTTTTAGATCTAACTAGTATGTCTTTTATTTTTATTTTTTGAATTAAAAAAAGTATAAAATATTATTTTATATATTTATAAATAAAAAAGTAAGACAATAGTGGTTATTAGTGCTTAAGAGTTTAAATGTAAAGACTAATGCATACTTTTTTAAACAATGTTATTATGCATGAAATATTTTTGGTTATTCGTAGGAATATTGAATAGGCTGCGTTTTCAATAATATATGTTGTTTTTTTTTTCAAAATGATGTCATTAACTTTATATATATTTATTTATTTATAATATTAGTTTGAGAGAATATTTAAGTATGTATAAGTATTATGTAAATATATAACATTTTAGAAATAATTTGAAGATATAATTAAAAATAAAAATAAAGAAGATGTACATATGTAATTGTTTGAATGAATTATAAATAATTTGATATTGTGCTTTTTCTTTATTTTATTAGTGCTTTATGCAAACTTTTTGTACAAATGAATTTGTTCTTAAACCCTTTAATATATTGATGTATGAGTTTTGATATTTATATTTATTACTTTGTGCATTGTGATTTTTGTGTTTAATACTATTTTTGGTTTTAAAATGTATTTATTAATAATACTTTGAAATAGATAAGTAATTTGAGTAATTGTGAATTTGAACCTTGATTAAATTTAACAATAATTTTATCGTATATTTTTTATTTTTACAAATTATTTATGATTGCAATGTTGTTGTAAGTTGGTTAAATCTAAAAAAAATCTAACAATCTTGTTTTAAATTCAAAGTATTTAAATAAAGTTAGGTTTAAATACAAAGTATTTAGAAAATTTTAAATTCTTATGTTTGTTTAGAGTTAGTTTTAATTATTATACGAAGAAAGATTAACTTAAAGTAATGGACAATTTTTTTTAAAAAATAAACAAATTTCTAAATAAAATTTATTTAAAACATTATTCAATAAAAAATGAGATTTTTTAGTATTTCTTAAATTATGTTATCATTATAATATCATTTCTTAGAACTTTTGTTGGAGGTCCCATTTCTATGATCGATTGATCAATTAGTTAATATTTACTTATTTTGATTAAATGATATATGAAGATTTTAATCACTCTATTTGAACCGATCGTCCTTTCTTGATGGTTTTATCTGATTTACTAATCATACAAAATCAAAAATTATATCTAATCTCGTTCAAAACACTTAGAGTTCACATACAAATTCAAAGTGAAGTGGATATAGATACATAGTATCTAAATATCAAACAAGTATCTTTCAAAAAAAATCATTGAACATGTCTAAAAGAAATAACACTTAATTCATTCTAAACACAATGATAGAGAATCTCAACCCTATAAGTCTCGGTGTTTGGTCATAAAATTTGATATTTTGTTTTTATATAGTTGAAAGAATTTTTTATGATATATTGCGATAAGAGTGCATACTCTAAATCTCTTTTGAAATAAAAAGAGTTACTCTCTCTCTCTCAGAAATTTTTTTATATTAAATATCAGTTTATTAGTTTTTCAGATGCTCTAACAATTATAGTATTACAGTTTTTTAACTATTAAACTACGTTGCTTTGTTATATTTTTTATTATAAATATTATCAGTTATTACACAATATATGTATATTATTTTGGTGATTCAAAATTTTCATATTATTTTTTAGTATGTAATTAGTTTGAATTGTCACATTTATTATTGACTACTATTTAATTGGAAGAATGTTAAATTAATTATGTACTACTCTTAGTTAATGATTAAAATATTATTTTTATTTTGAGAATTAAAAATATAATTATTTGAATCATATTGTAATCAGATTGGCCTAATAATAATTGGACCATGACTAATAATTGGATAGTTGACAAGTGTCTGTCTATTCTAAAATGTGATGAGAGGTAGTCAAAAGAGCATCTCAGTCAAGTATCATACCATCCATGAGCCATGCATTCCAATATCAAGGTCTGGAATCGACTACGCACCGGTGGAATCGGTTAAAGTCACCTCGTAAACTGGATACAAATGTTAGGTGGAAATGGAATTGGATACAGCTGTCTCGTAACCGGATACAACCTCTTTTTGAGCTAGTGGAATCGATTCCATTCACTCGGTTACTCTCCAATCCAATCTTCTCTTTTTCACGGTGATCTTCTATGTTTCAACCTCCAACCATCACTGCTTCAACCACCATGAAGAGTGTGAGGATTCTGATGTTGGGATAAACTTAAATTTTAGAGATTTATTATTTTATTAGTTTTGGATATAGTAATATTTGATTCGATTTGATAAAGATAAAATAGTAATAGATAGTTATGATTTTTTGTTTATTTAGATAGAATATTATTTTATGATAGAATAAGTAGATTTTATTTTTATGTAAGTTGATATTTTATTGTCAGTTTTTACTATTTGTACTTGGTCAAGACCGGATTTGCAAGTTATCAAAGTTTAATGAAAATCACCCACAAATTTAAAAGTAAAATTATTTGTGTGGATCACCGTTAATAAAAGACTCAATTTTAGAAATATGAGTATGGATGGTGAGATTTTCCCATCACCCGCAACCTGCATGGAACTGTCAATCATGAAGGGTTGTTAGCCACACTCACCGGAAACAAGTCGAAGACTCTGTTCACCACACTAAGGTTGTGTCCTTAGCTTCTCTTTCTCCAGCAACCCTTCTGCAAAAGAGAAATAAATTTCAACAGAATACTTTCTACATCAAACTTATATATATTTAACCAAACATTTCATTCTATGTTATTTAATTGTTTTATTTATTCTTATTAATCATAACCATAAATTGGAATTGAATTCTTATAGCTATAATCGATTCCATCAATGTTGCATAACACTTAATTTATTACTTTTTATTAGGGGTAGAAAAGGGTTTTCACCAAAATATATAATCCTCAAATGGCATGACATCTGCAAAGATGGAAAAAGTACTGGTCGTTTCACTTTGGCACCTCCAAAAGTTTCACCGGTGCACCTCCAAAATTTTCTGAAATACCTGTAACGCTCTTTGTTAAGATGTGATTAATTTTTAATAAAAATATATGAAATCTCAAAATCCAATTCAGGAATAATCAGATTTTGAGATTTTATGTTTAATTTTCATATCCGATACAATATTTTTTATGAATAATTTTTATATATCTTTTATTTATGAACATTAAACATACATTTTCATTAGTTTCATTTATCATTAAACTTTTTAACTTTTCAGTACAAATCAAAATAAAAAACACAACACAAATATTAACTTTAATATATGAATAAAGTCATAAATGAATAATAATAATAATAATTAAATGTTAACTTTAATATATGATAATAAAATCATAAATGAGTAGTAATAATAATAATTAATAATACAGTTATCATGATAACGTTCACCAAAAGTCTTTAATGAGAGGGCAAAAATGGAGGTACATAATCAAACCCTTAAATGTGTAGGAAAAGTACTTCATCTCCCAAATCAATACTATGGTTTTTTTCAAATTCATTTATGTGAACACACATCAATTTACAAATTCTCCAATTCCTCTAGAGAGTACTATCTCTCCAAACCAATACAATATAAATAATTTCCTAGCTAATATGTGAATAGAAAACAATTCAGTTATTCTCACAGATAGTTAGGTATATATTACCAATTATTCTATGATTTCATTGCTTTCATATTTATAAATATTGTTTTATAAAATTCCTTGATATTCTTCCTAATATAAATATTTTTCAAACATTCAAATTCAATTTTCTCATTTCCAAATTTAACATTCTAAATAACATTTTCAATGTGGATCACATATGTATACGAATTTTTATGTTAATATATATATATATATATATATATATATATATATATATATATATATATGTTAATATATATATGTTAATAACATATATATATATATATATATTATATATTTAATAACATATATATATATATATATATGTTAATATATATATATATATATATATATATATATATATATATAATTATTAAAAATTAAATATATGTTGAATTGTCTTAATTATTAAATAAAATTAAGATTTTTATAATAAAATCATAATTTTTAAATTATTATATGCTTAAAAATAAAATATGATAATACAATCATAATTTTCATATTATTATTAATGGAGGCATTAGAATAATGAAAAGTTAGATATATTTTTATATTCATTAGTCATTTGATATTTAGTATTAAAATAAAATTGCTATAACAAATAAATTTGTATATTTTTTAAAAGAGAGAGAAAGTAAAAAATAATATTAAATTAATGGAAAAATTTTATGTTGCAAATTGAATACATAATTAGCTGCAGACAATTTGTAGATATGATGTGATGATATATGTATCTATCTACTGCACCTATAAACAAATGGATCACAATCTGATACCATTCTACTTTTAGTCAAACCGGAAAATCGTCCTAGATGGAGAAATTCAATCCAACAATATTTGTTTTAAACATTTAGAACCATATAAAAAAATATATTAGCCCACGTTTCAAATATTAAATTCTTTTCAATATATTTATAATCCACCGGTTAGCATTGGCTGTTACTTTCAGTGTTTATTATATTCTAATTGTGGAGAGCGTGGAACTGAAATGCTGGCAATAATCATGCTCCAGGTACAATATACTAAGGAAATTAGTACTACTATGCATGTGTTAGACTTTTCAATATTTTTTTCATAATATTATTTTCAATGTTCAAAATAATATTAATCAAGTTTAATACATATTTTAGTATTTCAAAAAGAAATTGGAAAATAAAATTTTAACACCATTTTTTGACACCATTTTGACACTGCACACGTGTCAAAATGTGGTTAGACGATTTCAAATTAAAAAACAAACTTTGGTTTTTCTCTTCCAAATATACCCCTGCCTCAACTTTTTCAATTTGAAATTATCCAATCACATCTTGACACGTGTGCAGTGTCAAAATAGTATAAAAAAATAGTGTTAAAATATCATTGTCCAAAGAAATTTTGTTCAAAATCGTCGTGTCGTACCTTTTTTGAAAAGTAACAATCCGTCTTATTTTTTTAAAAAATTGTCCTTTATGTGGTTGCATGACAGTGTTAGTTTATTGACTTGTAAAATTAAAATTGGGAGAAAATAATTTAAGTACGTGACAACAAGTGAGAGGTTAAAAAAACAAAAAAAAATTAGAATTGGGGATAGAATGAAAATCGTGATTTGGGACTAAAAATCGCAGCTTTCTCCCTCGTTGTTCAATGTTCATTAAATTTCTGTTTCTTTAGTGAAATGTGCAGCTTTGACCTCCTTTCTTATCCACCAAACTTGCTGTAAAGCTCTTTCGTAAGCCATTCCTTCCCAAGCTTGGTGGCCACACACAGGAAGATGGGTTGAGAAAAAGTGGTAAGATAAGTTGAAGGAAGATGACGAGATCAATTTAAAAAATAAGGTGCCCTTTATACCAATTTAAAAAATTGTTACATGTTTTGGTTACAATTGAATATGGAGAATCCAAAATAGTTTGACAGTATTACAAAAAAAGGAGGCACTGAACAAAGTGAAGATAAAAAGTTGACATTGGTCAAAACACCAAGCAGGTTATATACTTAGTGTGTATGTGTGTACGAGGTACTTGATATTGGATGATGATTAATTTATGGTCCCTGAAATCTCTCCCTAAATTGAATCTGTTGTTGGTCCACCGTTTCACTCTGTCTTTCTATTGAGGTCCAGATTTTGAGAAGGAGAATTCAGTTAAGAACCCCCCCTTCGAATGTCTTCGTCCTCGTGGCACCCTCCTTGACGAACCTTCTTTGTCCTCCGAAGAACTCCGAATGGACCCACCATCCTTGTCCTCCTCCGACGATGTCTTCGACTTCCTGTGGGGTTTCGATACTGTCGTAAGAAGTAAACAAGAGTAATGTTAAATGAATGTTAAAAATTTAAATATGTTAAAGAATACTTTCTTTTTTTTTAACTTCTGCAACATTATTTGTTTTATTTTTACAATTTTAATCTCACAGAACCAAGCAGTCATATAAACATTTGTGATACGTGTTAATTTTAATTCTAATGGCAGTTGCATTCTTAAATTTTGTATGATATAAATGAAAATATTAATTTGAACAATTTTTTCAAAAAGTTAAACAAATTATTATTTTTTAAAAAAAATAGGACGATTTTAAACTAAATTTTTCTTTCGAGGGATCAAAATAGATATTAAATCTATTGATTATTACTTTTTATTCTTTACTTGATTTTTTTTAATTTATTGTGATGCGAAAATCAACAGAGATCAGATTTTATAAATATTTTATCAAAATAAAAAATATCTATTTTTTTCTTCATATATCTTCTTTTGAAAAAACCGAGGAAGTATAACCAATTATCGAAATAGATATATTTTTGGTTTTTCTAGTTATCGAATTTTTGAAAGATTTTTTTATTAAAATAGTATTTTTAAAGTTTAATACGACATTAATTATTTTTTATTATAATATATAAAGAAAATATTTTTTTTATAAATATCTTTTGAAATAAAAAACTATCATTATTGACCCCGTTTCTTTTATTTAAGGGAAGTTTTTATACGAGGAAAGATTGACTTAAAGTAAAAAGGACAAATTTTAAACAAAATAAACAAATTCTAAATAAAATTTATTTAAAACATTATTGAATAAAAAAAGTTTAATTATCTTTTTAGTCTCCAAGTTAGGAGTTGAATTTCTATTTGATACCGCTTTTAAAAGTAATGTAATTTAGTCCCGAAAGTTACTTCACTGCATTTGTTTTCTCTCTCGTGTATTTTTCCTGACACTTCTTCTTTCTCTCTTTTATTTCTCTTTCTTCT
Source organism: Vigna radiata var. radiata (assembly GCF_000741045.1). Lineage (NCBI taxonomy): Eukaryota > Viridiplantae > Streptophyta > Magnoliopsida > Fabales > Fabaceae > Vigna > Vigna radiata. The sequence continues at coordinate 4,461,464 of NC_028354.1, forward strand.
CATCGTTATAACCACTGCCAGGATTAATTAGCATTGCACTTTCTCTTCCAATATTAAGGACGCTAAAAAGACTTGTCGGAGCATCTAAGCACCACCGTGAGTCACCGTTGCTTTTTCATTGACACCAGGAAGCGAATCCGAAACAGAAAACTAATAGCATCAGAGTTTCTAAATTCAACCTAACTTCTTCAACTCATGAGACAAAAGTGATCCCTTGATATGGTATTAGAATCAGAATCAAGAGTCTAGTATTCTTCAATCAGAATCAGAGTTTCTATATCAGTAATCCATATTAATCTTTAAGAAGTCAACTTTAAATCTATCTCAAGTCTAAAGAAACATTTAAACAACTCTGTCTAAGTGTGTGTCCATTTTAGTGGCATGATGAATATTAATGGTTGCATGATGACAAAAAAGAGAAAGTGATATACCAGCTTCACCATAGGCTGCATCTGCAGGTTGGACTTTGGAGCCAACAACAGCAACACCAATGAGCACANTTAGGCTTGGTGCTAACCATGATGCGTTGTGATAAGTGGAAGATTTTACTGGTAATACAACAGTTTACATATGAGCACAAATACTTCATGCTTCTATCATTGTTGACAATTTACATATGTTGACATATACATAAGTGGAAGAGTTGGTAATACAACAGTCCATTCCATTTTCTCAGTTACACAAGAGGCGATAGAAGGGTTTAAAAAGATAATTAGTATAAAACAATATTTTGGCATCCTGTGATGCCCCAAAGTCTACAAGGTTTTAATCTTGTCACCTTAAGATTTGACTCAGCACATAGCTTGAGCTATAATGCTTTTTAAAACGACATGGAAGTGAAACCAAAATTATGGCATATCCTGCATGTACATTCTCTTAAGTCTGACGTGATAATATAACCTTTCTTTACTATTTCTTAGTTACAGCAATGATGAAATATGATCATTTATTTCTTAGTTACAGTAGTGATGAAATATAAATTTCATTTCACATAGGTGAGGTCTTGGCTTGCTGATAAGGATGCTGAAGCATTGAGATGCCAAAAGCTACTTGTGGAAGAGGAAGAAGCTGCTCAGAAAAGGTACATTAACTACTTTTTCCTTCAATCAATCTTTCTTGGTATCTTTTCCCCATTCCTTCCCTTGTTATAGTGTCTTTATTTATATCAGGTCTTGTTGGTCTGCGTCTTCCCTGAGTTGTTCTTGATTTTTATTTCAACTTTTAGATTCTTAAGGAAAGCAAAATATTTCAAGTGTTTGGTTAAGTTTTATTTAAAAGTATGGTCTAATCTTCAATTTGTTTGCCTCTATTTAAAATTCGTATTGTCCTCCTTTACAGGGAAGTCACCTCAATTGGATGAAATTTAGTATTTAAAGTGGAGCCCGTGCATTATTATTTGGTCAAACTACTTCATAATTATTTTAGAAAACTAAATAAGAAGGATGTTTTTAAAAGTTAAAACTAATTAATGCGTAAATTAAAGTGGTGGAAGAGAGAGAAAAAAAGTGAAAGGTAAGTGAAATTAACGCTGTTTGTACCTACTCAACGGAAGGGACCTATTAAAACCAAAATCAGTAACCTGAGGACCAAATTACATCACTTTGAAAAGCAGGTATCAAACAGAAATTCAGTCTTCAACTTGAGAACTAAAAAGGTAATTAAGCCTAAAAAAAATGAGATTTTTTAGTATTTCTTAAAATACTTTATCATTGTAATATCATTTCTTAATAATGAAGTCCTTACAGCAAATATTAGGATATTTTTGTGAGAGATGTAAGAAAATGGGTCACAACCCGCGGGATTTCAACTCGATTCATTTAAATGTGACTCATATAGGTTGAATCCGTGGTTGACTGGGTTGGCCCACCGATTAACCTATCTAATTTTATTTTATTAAAATTTAATTTTAATTTTATAAAAGAATATTTGTTATTTTTTTTCTTGAAAAATTTATTTAAGTTCTCTATTTTCAAAATTAATGAAACATTAAAATTTGAAAGTAAAATTTGTTTAGATTTGAATTATAAAAAATTATTAATTTCTTTTATTTTAAAAAAATTAATTAAGTGGACCAGTGAAGAATCCGTTTGAATTTTTTTTTTAATAAATGAGAGAGATTGGATTGAATTAGTGAGTGACCAACACCGAATGACTACTCAGTGGTGAGCCGGATTGATTCTGATAGACCGTTTTCACAGCTAAAAAATACTTTAAACAAAACTTAACCGTGACAGTTATTATCAACATAGTATACTTTAATGGCGGATTAAATGGTATCGCATGTTACAAGCATCGAATTTTGTAAATTTTTGTGTGGTCAACAACAGTGATCAGAGAATAGTAATTAAGCAAGTGGAACGTCTTTCAAGTTTCAAGTGGGGCCCATGGCCATGATTGTAATGACCATTCAAACCCGGCATCAGTCATGCATATAAGGTCAAATGGAGGTAGGAATTTGAGCACAGCAGAAGGAAAACAGAGAGACAACAATGGTGGGAAGTGAATGCTATTCAAACGCTCCCATTCTCAATGCTTCAAGTGGTGTTGGCCATGTTACCAATATCGCTGGTGTTAACGCCTATGTCACTGGTTCTCCTCTCGCCATTCTTGCCATTGTTCTTGTTTCTGATGTTTTTGGTATTCTTTCTTCCAAATATATCAACACCATTATTACTCTTTGTTATTCTTGTGATTCATTACTCGATTGGTTTACAGATAGAAAAAATATTTCTTTTTATGCATTGTGATGATTCTGAAAACACCAATATATCAGTTTCCCTAACATTGTTAATTCCCTGTTTGGCGTATCTATTTGTTTGTTTCCAGACAATTATATTACCTTTAACCAATATCTTTAAGTAACTTTACATGCTCAATTTGTCTTGTAGGATTTAAACCACCACTTTTAAGGTATGTTACTTTCAATGCCTGATTTACTCAGTTTATCTCTCTTATTAGGCCATATGTACTGTCTTCCATTGTAAGCAAATACTATTTCTATGGAGGCCACAAGGCATAAAATGAATTGAATTCTTAAGATAGTTTAATAACAAATATTTTTTGGGAAATGAATGAACACTATGGTTTGAGTAAATTAAATTACAAAAGATACTTTGAAGAATGTTTAAAGTGGTCTAATTATTTGAATTGTTTGCTATGTTGCATAGGAAAATTGCAGACAAAGTTTCAAACCATGGGTATTTTGTGGTGGTTCCTGACTTCTTCCATGGAGAACCCTACAATCCTGAGAATGTGAGCAGATCCTTCGATTCCTGGTTTAAAGATCATGACCCGGTTAGTTCCTACTTAATGATAATTGCTTCTTTATCATTTATCATTGATTTAGCAAGAAAAAAAATGTTCTTTCTGTTCTTTATAAGTCAATGTTAGGTTCTTATACTGGAATATGTAGATGTTTGGACTCTGTAACCTAAAGGGTCGCCACCATTTTATGCGGTGTCTGATTTGAAAATCAAATATCATGTCTGTTTGAGTTCAGATGAATAAAAATTGTGACTTTTCTGTAAACTGTAATACATTTTGTCTGATTCTGATATTGCCTATTAAATGTGCAGGGAAAAGGTATTGAAATTGCAAAACCTATTATTGAAGCCTTGAAAAGGAAAGGTGCTTCTGCTGTGGGATTTGCTGGTTTCTGTTGGGGTGGTAAGTGGCTTTGTATTTTGCAATTTCAGGTCACCTTGAGTATAAACTACAGAATGTAATGTGTGTTTTCTCTTTCTCTCAGCTAGGACTGTCACTAACCTTGGAAAAGCCAAACTTATTCAAGCTTCTGTGCTATTACATCCATCATTTATCACTGTGGATGACATCCGTGGTATAAATTTGACAGTATAGTGCTTGTGTTTTCTTGTAAATCTCTTTTTGATGTTATCTTTCATTTACCATTTCTTTATGGTTGAATAAAGATACAAATGTCAAAAGCAGTGATTGGATGTTAGTTGTAAAATAGTTACTTTGATCTTTTTCAGGTGTTGAAGTTCCAATTGCTATACTTGGAGCTGAGCATGACACAATCGCTCCTCCAAAGCTCATAAATCAATTTAAACAAGTCCTAGATGCTAAACCTGAGGTACGATGAAACTTATTTTGTTTTTGTAGTAGTTATGTTGTTTATGGCATCATTATGTTGTAATTGCCAAAAGCACATACACAGTAAACACGTACTTGATCACTACTTGTCTAAAATTCGTACCAAACATGTATGGACATATTTTGTCGAATATCTCTTCACTTTATTAGTACAAGTTTACTGAGTTTTGTTTTGATGCAGATTGATAGTTATGTGAAGATATTTGCTAACGTCTCGCATGGATGGACTGTAAGGTACGATCCTAATGATCCAAAAGCTGTGAAGGCTGCAGGGGAGGCTCATAAAGTCATGATAAATTGGTTTGATAAACATCTTAAGAAGTGAGAAATATGTTGTCATGTGATGTTTGATTTCTATCCTTTTGTCTGGTTCAAGAATGGAAAGAGGAGCTACCAGGTTGTTTATCAAACAAATAAATTGTATCAGGACAAATGTTATGTGACAGATTAACAATAAAACTATGTGACAGAACCCAATTTTCAAATGCTCTGTTTTTTATTTCCAAATTTATTAAGGGTGGTATTCGTTTTTTTAGATCTAATTAGTATGCCTTTTATTTTTATTTTTTGAATTAATAAAAGTTTAAAATATCATTTTATATATTTATAAATAAAAAAAGTAAGATAATAGTGGTTATTAATGCTTAAGAGTTTAAATGTAAAGAATAATGCATATTTTTTAAAAGATAATTTTATACATGAAATATTTTGGTTATTCGTAAGAATATTGAATAGACTGCGTTTTCAATAACATATGTTATTTTTTTATCAAAATGATGTCATTAAATATATATATATATATATATATATATATATATATATATATTTATATTGTTTAAATAATGACAACACGGTTCATATAGTGAAACAAACTTATCCTTGTTAATAGGTGAATAAATGTGAATTCAAACATTCTTTTGTGTTAAATACTAAAATATATTTATTTACAATAAATTTTATTATGCACTTGATGTGTACTGTAATATAATGATACTTAATTAAATTTTTTATATTAATAAATACATTTTATATATTAAGAAAATAAAATGTAAAAAATTTCATACATTTAATATTTCAAAAAAACCTATTAATTTTTAATTAATAAATCTATTTCTTATATGATTTAAAATCATATATCTAACTTAAACAGTATAAGAACTAGTTATTTTTTATGATTAAATTTGATTTCTATTTATTAATTTTCTTAAAAAATAACAAAAACGTTGTAGTAAATTGGTGAATGAAGAATAAATGAGAGAAAAATTTAAATAATGATCAGCTGTCACGGTATTAAATGGAAGTAATAAGGTATTTTTCTCTTATAGTTTTTTTTCTTAATAATATAATAGATTAAAATAAATAGTTAAAACTCTAATTGAATGGTGGATTCAGATTATCTTAAACTTTACTTCGGTTGTTCTATTTTAAAATATACTACAACTTTGTACTGTGTTCCGGAAAAAAAATTGCTAAAATTTTAGAGAAATATTAGAAGTTATTCAAAGTTTGAAAAAAAAATTAAAAATAAACATTTTTTATTTTTAAATAAATAAAATATTCATTATCTATTTAACTTTAATCTTCTCACTTATAAAATATGTCCTTTAATTTATTATTTTTTCTTATCTAGATAAATAAGAAAAACTCACATCTTATATGATTGCAGGATTATGGAAAGTAATTCCAATGGTATATAGAAATTTGAAGAAGACTTAAATAAATAAATTGAAAGTAGAAGACTGGTTGAAGGAAGGGCAAAGGAGACACATGGCAAGAGTAATAAAGAAATAGAAAGTGTGGTGTTTTTCTTGTTTGTGTTTATCTCACGAAACGGCGAAAACGACAGGAGAAACAGAATCATGTTTGAAAATTATATACGCGGTTTTGAAAATCCGGCCATGCCTGCAGTGCAGTCTATATATTTTCGCATTAAACAGAATCCTCACTTCATTCTTCTTCTGACATGGCATACAATGCGTTTTTTCTCACGGTTATTGCTGTTGTTACAACATTAGCATCAGTTACTCTTGCTGAACCTGTTCCTGTTGTACCTATCCTCGATGTTTCTTCCCTCAACCGAAGCACTTTTCCACCAGGATTCCTTTTTGGGACAGCTTCTGCCGCTTACCAGGTACACATTGCATCTCATGTCGTGTTTTCACGACCTTCTATTATTGGGATCTTGGTTTGGAATTTGTACGTCGTTCAATGTTGGAAGTTAAACCTCCACTAAGTAAGTATAATATATAAATAGGAAAATAATATTTTGACACCAATTTTTTGACACCATTTTGACACTGCACACGTGTTAAAATGTGGTTGGATGATTTTAAATTAAAAAAAAATTGATTTTTTTCTTCCAAATATGCCTTTGTTTTAATTTTTTTTATTTAAAATCGTCCAATCACGTTTTGACACGTATACAATGTCAAAATAGTGTTAAAAATTAGTGTCAAAATATCATTTTCTATACAAATCTCGTTTTATAAATCGATCATGTGAGGTTGAGTTACAATTCACTTCCAACGTTCGAATCTCAGAAATAACAATACAATAGTAAGAATTACTGATGCACATCTCACAATCAAATTTTCACATCTTCTGCTTGAATAGTAATTTTTAGTTGTTTCTGTTACACTTATCAGACTAATTTGGAGTATAAGTAGAGAATGCTTCTGATCTTATACTTAAACTAATTATTAATAATTAAATAAACATTAAAAATTGTGAGGTATTTTCCTGTTGTTATGAAAATGTTTCATTTATTTAGTTTTAAATATTGTAATAAAATTCAACGTGTAGTGAAAGCAATTTATTAATAATTTTGTCGTTTTGGAATGCATGAATATATAGTATGAAGGTGCGGCGAAAGAAGGTGGCAAAGGGCCGAGTGTATGGGATACTTTCACCCATAAACATCCAGGTTGTTTTTCTTTCTTTTTTTCTAGTAAAACTGATTTTTTTTCCTATTTTAATTAATTTATTTTCTCTATTCTTGATTTATTTGTGGTTTAGATAAGTTTTCTTTTCTCTTTATATTGTGAATTTAATATTATTTAAATGAAAAATTATTTTTCTTATAAATAAAATTTTTATTATTTATATTAAAAAAATCGTTGAATAATAATTCATTTAAAAAATAATAATTAGTCCTAATTTATATATTATTTTATAAAATAAAAATTATTTATATATAGAATTGTCTCTGTTATAATAAAAAAATATATTTAGTCTATTATTAAAATCTAAATTTGTCTATAATATTTTTATTTTAACAACAATAACAAATATAATTAAAGAGAGAAAATAGAATTGTTTCAACTCTTATAAAAAAAACTAAATTAGTTATCAAAATTTTAAGTATTGAACTAGTTTTTAATTCAAAATTAGAAACTTTATAATCAAACATTAAGTAGTTAAAGTTAAAACTTTATGTGTTACTTCTACTCACATCTTCTTATGTAATAAATAAATTATATAATAATTAAAAATATAGAAATAAATATATTTGAATAGATATTTTATATAAAAAGTCTGTCTTTACAATGTTGAAGAATAATGTTGAAGGTTGATATGTTTCCTGCACCCAAATTGTGAACCATCATCCTATAATCCAATTGGATATTTTTCAATTAGGTTAGTTTTATATTTTAATTATCCTAATTAGAATTAAGTTAGGCAAAGTGTTAAAAAAAATTAAATCCGGTAAATTTAAACTAACCCAACTATAGAAAATATATAATAAAAGTATTATGATTATAATGATTAAAAACAATTGCAAGGAAACCAAAAATTTGATTCTGATTTTTTTTTCGTATTTTTCTAATACTTTTGTAATTAAAATATGATTCATAATAATTGTAGTTAGTATATAAAAAATAAAGTAATTTAATATTTGTTTCATTATTTTTTTAAACCCACTATAAAATATATTTTAAACATCATGGAATTAATTGAATAATAAATGTGCAATCTCTGCAGAACTGATACAAGACAGAAGTAATGGAGATGTTGCCAATGATCAATATCACCGGTATAAGGTAAAATTCAAATTTCAAACAATCTAAAAGTCAAACATATGACATTGTGATAAAACTATTCAATGGAATAAAATATTATAATATAGTTTCTAATTTTTTTTATATTTAATTACTTTTACGAATTTTTAAACTTGTTATAGGAAGACGTTGGAATCATGAAATATATGAACTTGGATGCATACCGATTCTCTATTTCTTGGCCAAGAATTCTTCCAAGTAAGTTAAACATCGATGATTATTTCACTATTATCCCTTAATTATTTTTAACCATTTTAAATCTTCTCATAAATATTCATAGAAGGAAAGCTTAGTGGAGGAATAAACCAAGAAGGAGTCAAATATTACAACAACCTCATCAACGAACTATTAGCTTATGGTAAAAAATCCATATCTATTGTGTTTTCGTATAATATTTTTTTAATCAAAGTTTGTATTTTAATATTTCTTCAAGTAAGTGAACAATCACAATCACATGTAATTAATTAATATTAACACTAGTAAAAAATATGGATTATACAGTACACATTATGTCACGGTTCACTAAAAATCGCGGCATAATGGTACGCAGTGACAGTTTTGTAAATAAATCGAACTTATATACCGCGATTTTCCACGTATTACAGGTATTGAACCATTTGTCACCCTCTTCCATTGGGATCTTCCTCAGACTTTAGAAGATGAGTATGGTGGCTTCCTAAGTCCTCGCATTATGTAAGTGATACAAAATTTAATTTTTAATCGAATTCTTGCTATTATATTTACATATATGACTATATGTGTATGTGGATTTTCTTATAGAATCAATTATTCCATCTGTTTCATACTATTTTGCTTTTAAGACAATGCTATTTTAAAAATACATTAATTGCATAAGTCATTATAATAAAATGATTTTATTAAAATTTACATTACTTTTATTTGTTTATGAATAAATCTATTGGATAGATATCAATTTATTAAATAAATCTACATATATAACAAAATTTATAAAGACAAATATAAGAAGCGTAAGTTATTAATAAATCACCAATATACCAATACAAGTTAATTATGATTTATATATTAAACTAATAAAAGAGACTCTTTCTAACCCTTTTCAAAAATTTATAATGAATTTGAGTTTTATTAATTAAGAAATAAATTTGAAATCTAATTTAATATTACAAAATTGACTTAAAAAATTAAATTTACATTCATCTAACTATTTTAAATTAATCTTATTTATAATCAATACATGATTTTCAACTAATAGATACAAACATTTTTTTTAAAACTTTTTATTAAACATCCCTCGTTATGTATTAACATCTAAATATCATTATAAAGTAGTTTTTTATTTATATAAGAATATTGATTCTATAAGAAACTTGATTCTATAAGTTAAGTTTATTATTACATAAACAACAATGTAAGAAAAAATCTGTGGGTGTAATAACCTTGGGTTAATAAATTTCACAGTATCTCACAAAATAACATAACAATTGAAAGTTTAAATTTTCAAATTTTGAATAAATATGAACATCTAACAAACAACATAAGTAATATCTCAAAATTAATTTCAGTAAAATTTTGATGTTAGGACACCTTCAAAGTCAATCAAACATACAGTGTTATATAACAAAACAAATCACACGACATAATTAAATTGTCCAAGTTTATCGATCTTATTTATTTATCATCTACTTTAGTAATACAACATTTCAAATATAATGCTGAAAATAAAGTTAATGCAACACAAAAAATATACTTTCTTGTTGTAGAGCTGATTTTAATCAAAATTAATCCCAATTCAAAAATGATTACCTAAAATCTTTTTTATATTTTCAAATGATTTTTTTTTTTGTGTGCATATATTTTAAGTTCACCATCATAAAAAAACTTCGTGACACCAATCTAAAATCTAGGACCAGAATAAATGCTATAATTATAATAAATCAACCAAAATCAGCATAAGAAATCTTAGTTTAAATCTTGGGTAAGGTAACAATCTATCCTACTTGTGTAAACTTCAGAAAATAAGATCATGAAAATTTTGATATCAAATGTTCTTATATAACTAACTTATAGTGCAATAGATGTTTTATAGATGTAACTTTTCTTTCACTCTGTTTACACTATTTCTCAATACAAACATGTTACATATGATATCAGAAACGACTTTCAAGATTACGCAGAAGTTTGCTTCAAAGAATTTGGAGACAGAGTGAAGTATTGGATTACTTTAAACGAGCCATGGACTTATAGTACATTTGGCTATGCAACTGGAATCATGCCACCAAATCGATGTTCTAAATGGTTAGATCCAAAATGTGTTCATGGTGATTCTGGGAAAGAACCTTATTTAGTTTCACATCACCTTCTTCTTGCTCATGCAGCCACTGTCCAAGTTTACAGAAAAAAATATCAGGTTCATCACAACTTTCACAATACCTCTTAACTTTATTTTTAAGATTTAAAGGTTAAAAATTAAACCTATTTTCTAATATGGTATCAGAGTCATAGTTAGAGTCTATCTTAGCGAAATTTATGTAATATTCTATTCCACCCGTTATCGAACCATCCATTTCTACTATTACGCTTGAGATGCCTATACTTTGACGTGAAGGGAATGCATTGGAAGTCTCACATCGACTAAAAATAAAGTCAATTTATAATATATAAGTGGGGTGTAAACCTCACTTTTTACAAACCGGTTTTATGGAATTGGGTTAAGTTTTAACTTACTTTCTAATATGATATCAGAGTCAGATTAGATATAAGACCAATTTATAATATATCATTAAAATTTCATATTTTAGTCATCTCTACTAACACTAAACCCTTTACACAGGTGTATCAAAAAGGAGTAATAGGCATAACCCTTGTGTCTAATTGGTTTGAACCATTGTCAGATAACAAATTAGATAAAAGTGCTTCTGAGCGAGCTCTAGATTTCATGCTGGGATGGTGAGTACATAATTTCATATCAAAGTTTAATGTTAATTTACATATGAAGATTAAATATGTTTTTCTTAGGTTTGTGGAACCATTAACATCAGGAAAATATCCGAAAAGCATGCGTTCTCTTGTTGGTAATCGATTACCAGAATTCTCCCAAGAACAAATCAAACTCGTGAATGGTTCATTTGATTTTATTGGATTAAACTATTACACCTCTAACTATGCTACCCATGCACCTCGGCTAGGCACTGTCAAACCTAATTATAATACAGATGCCAATACCAATCTTACAAGTAAGATTCTTTTATCTATTATTTCTCTAGAATTACACACATGTGTGTGTTTTGATTTTGACAATATATTTGTTCTTTGGGAGTAGCTGAACGCAATGGGATTCCAATAGGTCCAACGGTATGTGTAATTACCGTCTCAAACTATGTGATTAATTTATTTTATTATGGGATAATGATATTTAGACAACATTTTTTTTGACAATATTTGAACATTGATTATGTGTCAAGTTGTCAAAAATATGTTGTCTAAATATCATTATCCTTTTATTATTATATATTTAACTTTTATTTATTGCATTTGTAGGCTGCATCAAGCTGGTTGTATGTGTATCCGCGAGGCATTAGAGAATTATTGTTGTACACTAAACAAAAGTACAACAATCCATTAATTTACATAACTGAAAATGGTAATTCCTTTAAAAGTATATTATTGTTGGTTTACCTTCATTTGTTTTCATGTTCTAATATCATGTAATACTATTTATATGTAGGTGTTGATGAGTTCAATGATCCAACGCTATCGTTGGAAGAGTCTCTTCTAGATACGTTGAGGATAGACTATCATTATCGTCATCTATTTTATCTTCATTCAGCAATTAGGTAATTGTTTTTTCTTCGTTTTTCTTAATATTTGAAAAATATTTTATTTATAAATCTTATTTTATTTTGTTGGCATTACAAGGGATGGCGTAAATATAAAAGGATATTTTGCATGGTCATTGCTTGACAACTTTGAATGGAACAATGGCTATACAGTGAGATTCGGAATCAACTTTGTGGATTACAAGAATGGCTTTAAGCGATATCAAAAACTCTCTGCAAAATGGTTTAGGAATTTTCTAAAAACATACTGAATTTATGTACCTTCCCTTTTCCAGTGTAATGAAGCACATTGAATAATTCAATTACAGATTATTATATTTTTGTACTTTTCCAAATCAACGATTGCAACTCTAATCATTTTGCTACTTATATTTGTTCATATATATATATATATATATATATATATATATATATATATAAAGTTAAATATAGTTAACTTAAAATTGAGATGTTAGGAAAGTTAACAACGCATTATTTATTACTCTCATTCAACACATTAAGGAAACTTTGATAGTTGTTTTTGAAAAAGTTAAACCTAATAAATTGTTATTCTACAAATTTAGTACATTTCTTTATCATCTAAAACTTGACATTAATAACATTTAAATTTAATTACAATGCACTGATAATAAAGAAAAGGGTACTATCTATCATCTAATAATAAACGGTCGTGTATAGTAAGTTTATGACCTCTTCTAATAGTTCATTTAAAAATTAAACTTCGATGACTTTTAATAATGTAAAAATATGTATAAACATTAAATCGTAACATTCTCAAACAGACAAGAAAAAATAATTTTAGTTTCTTGACGAAAATTGTTACAATACAAAACATTACTTTTGGAATATTGAATAGTGGTGCACGAGAACAGAGGGAGACTTTGGTTGGCGGGAAATAACGATGAATTTTATAAACGAAATACCTTGAAGATGCGGATTGCAGACAGTACAGTATACCATATTTATCATGGATCTTGGCCGTCCACGTATAACGACTCAGCGATCGAAATATATTGGCCGTTGATCGAGAGATTCTGTTTGGCGACTGGCCATGGCAGTGTGATCCGCACTGCGGACGACAACACTAGATCGCAAGCACGACAAATTCAACCATTTCTGTATTTTCAGCTTAGAACCCTAACGCTGGCTGAGTGCAGGAGCCAGCTGAATCGAAGTTCGTTGCTTTCACTCACTCTCTCACTCTCAGCTTCTGATTTCAAATCTGAACTCAACGGCTCCTTGGAAATCGAAATCCACGGCAATTCAATATTCTAGGGTGAAATTTCCATGGATGGAATTAGCGATGAAAGCCCAACCGAAGCTAAGAAAACCAAGTCAAAGACCCCTCGAAAACCGAAAGAAACTCTTCTGAAGCAGAGTCTCTCTCTCTCTCTCTCTCTCTCTCTCTCTCTCTCTCGCTCGCTCGCTCTCTCCATGTTGCAATTTCTGCTTTATTTCATAGCTTTATCTTTCAACTGATAATTATTATTTGTTTTTGTAGAATCTCCTGCCGAGTTCTTTGCGGAAAACAAGAACATTGCAGGATTTGATAACGTATGTGTAGTACAATTATGTTTTTGATTTGTTATGCGCCAGCAATTTTGTGATATTCTTTTTGTGTGTATGTTTTCTCTGAAATTATGTGGATTTAACTACAGCCTGGAAAATCACTTTATACTACTGTTAGAGAGCTTGTGGAGAACTCACTTGACTCGGCGGAATCCATATCGGAGCTTCCGGTGGTCGAAATTACTATGTAAGTGTGCAAGGACAAGTATGATGAATGATGAACCGGTAAATGAGCTAATGTGAAGACGCGATTTTTCTTGAAGTGTATCTGTAAATGATTTCTTTCATGCTGGCTTGGTTGTTATAGTGAGGAGATAGGAAAAAGCAAATTTAATTCCATGATTGGTCTTGTTGACCGTGAACGTGTTGATGCGGCATTGTATGACGATTATGAAACTGAGAAGGCTCGTGAGGTGTGTTTAATTTTATCTTGTTACATTGGTTGTTGACTTGTTTTTCTGATATATACTAACCTGGATTAAACTCTGATCGGGCTTGGTTAGTATACATTGTTTCATAGTAAAAAATTAGAAATTATTTTCTTGGTTCATTCATATAAACAAGTAGTTGGAATTGGGTAGACTAGGAGAAAAGCTCTCTGGATAGGGTTCTGTTTGACATAACACTTTCCCATGCAGAAACGATTAGCAAAAGAGGCTCGTGCTCAAGAAATGCAGGCAAAGAATGTAGCCCTGGGAAAGAAAGTGAAAGAAACTCACGCTCCAAAGGTTGGCAGAGGTCGAGGTGAGGCTTCCTTTTACAGAGTTACATGCAAGGTGCGTGTGGTTTCTGCCTCAGGCCTTACTCTGTGATACCATGTTGATATGCATCGTCTTTATTTGTTGATTTTGATCTGGTCAGCTGAACCGATTGATCAGATTTTGAAATCCAGTTTGAAAATTTTCTCATTTTCTGTCGTTATCAATCTCATTCTTATTAGAGAAATGTAGACAGTCTCATTATCGTTACTAATTGCAGGATAATGGAAAGGGAATGCCACATGATGACATCCCAAATATGTTTGGTCGAGGTCAGTCAATTCTTGCTGCATTAGTTATCTGCAATAGAGATGATTCGCAATTGCAGTTGTAGTTTTGTTCATAGGAACTAGAAACCTCACTCGCTGTATGCTTGTCTATTCACGCAGTTCTATCTGGGACAAAATATGGCTTGAGACAGACACGGGGAAAGTTTGGTCTTGGTGCAAAGATGGTATTGATTGACAACATGCACTAGTTTATATGTTATTTCCCTCTGTTTTTGTTACAGCTGGCAACTTTTCAGTTGAAGTTGTATTATATACGTGTTTCGCTTGGCCATATTAATTTGGTTTTTTAATGGATACAGGCGTTAATATGGTCGAAAATGAGTACTGGGCTTCCTATTGAGATCTCTTCTTCAATGAGGAACCAAAATTATATTTCATTTTGTAGGCTGGATATTGACATCCATAGGTATGACTTTATTTTAATTACTTTTATGAATTAATACTTGAACTCCTTCCAAATAAACAAATGCTTCAATTTTCAGGAATATACCCCATGTTCATTTACATGAAAAACGGGAGAATAAGGAACACTGGCGGGGAGCTGAAATTCAAGTTGTCATAGAGGGGAACTGGACGACTTACCGTGTATGTAATGCCTGTTTGGTGAAATTTTAATAATTTCACTTCAAACTCTAGATATAATTGAGCGGTTCCATCAATAAACTATTATCATGCTTATTGATTTTATTGAAAGAATACTTGTGGTCATGCTTCTTTGTTTGTATTTGCAGTCAAAAATATTGCATTACATGAGACAAATGGCTGTCATCACCCCTTATGCACAATTTCTATTTAAATTCGTGTCAGATGCCCCTGAGTATGTATATATCTTTTCAGATTCTGTCCCATTATCAACTTGAACAATCTTCTTATACCAGCTGTTCTCTTTGGCAGCAAGAATGTCTCTATAAGATTTGCTCGCAGAACAGATGTAATGCCACCCATTCCTATGGAGACAAAGCATCATCCATCTTCTGTGGATTTACTGCTAATTAAACGACTTATCGCTGAAACATCAAAGCAGAATCTTTTACAGTTTCTTCAGCATGAATTCGTAAATATTAATAAATCTTATGCTGAAAGATTAATAGGTGAGGAAAAACAGTAATTTTGTTAATAATTTGTTGGATATTTTTTATTCTTGTTTAGCATATAGTCTTTTGAAGCAGCACCTTCTATGGTAGTTACGCACAATCTAGTTAACTATTTGGATTCATCATTCTTACAGAATTGATGAAACTGGTATTTGGTTAGGCAAAGGGAAATATAGTACGCTAAGGTTCTCCACTTAACAAGAGTCATTTATCCCTGATGTAAAAGCAATGTTATTCTGCAATAAGTGTAGAAAGAAGATATGTCTGGCTCTCTTTGTTGATATTGAAATATGGGAATGCTTAAGGGTCCTTTTCCTTTATTGGATTCCCTTTTCCTTCCTAAATTAGTGAGGGGTTAAGTTGCCTGCTGCGGCTCTGTTCTATGTGTATATTTTTTCTTGACATGGTTCAATGTGCATATGTTATAGATGCATATGCTTTCTATTTCACTCTTTACTCTCTTTATCAGGAGAAATGGGTCCAGACTTCAGCGCAAAAACGACTGTGAAGTCTCTAACTTCACAGCAATTAGTACGCATTCATCAGTTGCTTCGGCAAGCCAAGTTTGACGATCCTAGTGGTCATGTAAGTATGTAGTCTGTATCATGAGCCCCTTTTATTTATATTTTATCATTCATTTTTCCATTTTTATTTGTTATATTATATTCCTTACATTTGTCATTTTATGTGTCCATATTACCTATTTTCAGTGTCTTAGCCCTGCTGGTGAATACAATCTTCGATTAGGAATTATAAAAGAGCTGCATCCGGACATGGTTGCTACTTATTCAGGCAGGTTGTAGTTCAATATCAAAGTTTTACTACATGTTTCTCTTGTCTCAAATTATTACTTCTTGGAACTTCCCGATCTCTTTTAATTTTGTATCCTTGATATGGAACATCTTGAGTCTTTAGCTTACTTTTTACTCTATTTGTTGGAAGTTTCAAAGGGTAAATCGAGCCATTATGCTAGAGGCTCATGAGGGATTTCTTGGTTTTGGTTGAATTTTCTGGTAATTCATAATGATTTAAAGCTAATCTCTTTTGCCATTGATGCACAGTGCTCAAGTTTTTGAAGGTCACCCTTTCATTGTGGAAGCTGGAGTCAGTGTAGGAGGAAAAAATGTCAAGCAAGTTAGTTTCGATTCCAAAAATAGTTGTTTGACAATAGTTTGAACTACATGTGTTAAATTTACCGTCTAATCTTAAAACAATAGCTGGAGATAGAGTGAAATGCTATAAATGCTGTAATAAACATGGGAAAAAATATATATTAGAAAATAAACATTTTGTTTGATATGCAAAAGGATTGGACTCACTGTTTTATGTTCTTTTTCCTTGTTTTTGTGTTTTAGCATACTCCTTGATCGTCCTGTGTTATTTTATTTGTCCTTATGTTGTAATAAATTGTTTTTCTATAAAGAAAAAGAAACTAATTTAACTTCTGATTATTGTGTTATAGTTTGATCGCCGCCACCGTCTTAAATTTGGTGATGTTGGGTCACTCTTGATCAACTGAACAATGTTAGGAGCTAGTTATAACGAAATGCTTCATTCTGCTATTAGAAAATGGCAATAGTTTCGGTGACAGAATATATAATACTTGTTTCCAGGGTCTGAATATATTTCGATTTGCCAATAGAATTCCTCTACTTTTTGAGCAAGGTGCCGATGTTGTCACCAGGACCGCGCATAAAAGGATTAAGTAAGTATGCACATAAAAGCGTGTGATTTATTTTGCCTTTCTAATTATTGTTCTGTTTGGATGAGGGAACGAAATGAGAATAAAAAGAAAGAAAAGGAGAAAATATAGGGATGTGATGTTGTCTGGATGGAGAGAGAAAAAAAAATATAGTGAGAGGAAAGAACATATAATCTTGTTTCGAGAGATGCGGGTATAAATGATGTTAGGAATTAGAAGTGAATACTTTTTAAAGGTCAGTCCTGCTAAAATGTTTCTTTCTTGCCAAAGCCATTTGTTCCAAGTAGTGTTTTATGATGAGGTGACAGAATAAGGGTCAATAATTGCTTCCAAAATTCTCTGGCGTCAGAAGGCAACCATAGCCTATGAAATCCTGTTAAATTCTTTTTCAGCTGGAGTAGTTACAAAATCAATCAGATACAAGATAAGATTGGTGTCTTTGTAAGCATTGTGAGCACAAAAATTCCATTCAAAGGAACTGGGAAAGAATACATTGGAGATGACATAACTGAAATTGCTTCTGCTGTCAAGGTTTGTAGTTTTAAATTTGCAACTGTTCAATTTTTGCTATGTAAAATAAGCTAACCGCTTTTATTTTTGCTGTATCTTTAGTATGCAATTCAGCAGTGCTGTGTCCAGTTAAAATCCAAGATTGTGAAAAAGATGCTGGCCCGTGAGCAGCAGGAGAGGAAACGAAATCTCAGCAAGTATGTCAGTTTTATTTGTCCCTCTCATAATTCCAGCAATCTCTGAACAATGATTCTCTTTTTTAGTATGAAATAAAATATAGTTCCCACCAATTGGCAGGTATATCCCCGATGCTTCTGGTGCAGTATACAACGTTTTGAAAGAAATGGCACAGTTACATGCGGCAAAGAAGATTCGTTATGGGGATGATGATGTAGAACTACTGAGAAAAGTCTCAGAGAATTTGATTACTAAGGAAACATTGACTGAAAAGCTTGCTAAACATGTTGAACAGGTATGCTATCTGGCGGCGTGTGAGTGAATATTTCTTCGTTTTCTTCGTATATAAAAACTAAAGGTATACCTCAACCTGAATAGATATAAGTACTCGAGTGGCAGTAAATTGATATGGTGGAACAACTCTTATCATGAGTTTGTCCACCTTAAAGTTAAAAATAATATAGATTTAGTTTTGGTTGCACATAAAATAAGGGGTTGCTTGAAGAACTTCGAAATTAGCGTCATAAAACCTGTTCGTCTTTTTTCTTGAGCAACAGAAATCGTTTCTCTCGATCACATAACTTCCCTATTCATTCTGGATTATGTTCGTCTTTCAAGGAAACAACTATACCTTTAGCTTACACATCAAATGAAGCTTTTAGGAAATACCCTCTAGGATTGTCTCCTAAATAGACTGTATGAACTGAGTTCATACAATGAACAGAAGATAAAGGACGGGCTAGGTGTACTTGAATTTTGATTTATTCATCAAATTTTGTACATAATTTCTGTATGCAGGTGGACTATGAGATGGCATTGGAGTATGCCACGCAGAGTGGGGTGAGCGAGGAACCCAGAGAAACAATATACATACAATCATTGGATGCTCAAAATAAGATGATCGACCTACAGGCTCCTTTTTTTGTTTTTAGAGTCTTTCAGTAGGTTTAGAAAATCGATTTGATAATGAAAAGAACTGAAAGGGAGATGATTTTTCCAAATTAAATTTATATCGTGGTACAAGAAATAACAATTATTGTATCTATTCTTTTCATTTGTAACAATTGCCAATAAGATTGATAAGATATTGCAGTGAGTTCTGAAATAGTGTTTTCTGGTGCGTGCCATTACAGTGCAAGAATATGAATAACGATTCGACTCAACCCACTAAGAACAAGGTTCTTTGCCAGTGAAAACAAAAGATGATAGCAGTTTATTGTGAGGTTGTTTCTTCCTGCACCCATCAAATTTCTTACTGCATTCCATCAAATATGTGAATTTTTGGGTTTTACTTTCCAGAGTACACTGGACTAATTTCAAAAATATCTTTTCAGATGACACTCATCAATAGTATTAGGATTTCCTTTTCCATAAGTATATTACTTTTGAAGTCAGTAGATATACTACATGCCGATTTCTAACTAGACGTATACTATCGATTTATTGACTATATATTCTTACAAAGTTATAATTTGCCAAGTCTTTATTATAAGTAATTGTGGTCGTTACTTAAAAAGTCTTACATTAATAATGATGAATTTCATTGTTATATATGATTAGTTTAAAAAAAAAAAATCAAAATTACATTGTTAAAATATTCATGTAATCACAAAACATATGTACGTGAGAGAGAATTTTATTAACTTTTATATTATCTTGTGAATTATATTAATATTTTTTATACTGAAAATGCACAAAACATATATTAATAATGTTTTTTTAAACTGAAAATGCATAAAACTTAGATTAATAATATTTTTTATCTTATGAATTATATTAATAATATTTTTTTATCCTGAAAGCGCTTAAAACTTAACATCAAATTATGTACTTATCTTTTTTTATAAGACTAATTAACTACTTTATCAGAAAAAAACTAGTTCATTTAATTCATTATATTAAATGTGTAAATTAAATTTATTTCATCAAAATATTTTTGACATTAATAAACATTTTTAATCACTTAAAATAGTTCCTCACCAACTAGTAATGTTGAACTAAGAAAACATTTTAATAAACAATTTTTTAAAAATTATTAATAAAAAAATAGATAGTACAAATATTAGCATCAAACAGTGGAAATATACAGTATAAATATGTTTTTTGTGGTGGTTTTTGCCCCTTAGTTCACGGCAAGGAACATAGTCACCACCTCATTACAAAAACCAAACAAGTAGAAGAAATAGTGAGAAGAAAGAGAAAAAGCAAGGTGAGATTTGATTAGAAAACGGAATCGGTATAAACATTACACTGCACTCTATATGCATAGTGAAATTTGTGTGGCATTTTGATTGTATTGTAGTGATGGCGACGAAGGTTCCTCAGATCGCTATTCTGGGAGCTGGAATCTTTGTGAAGGCTCAGTACCTCCCTAGACTCTTCGAGATCGCTCATCTCTTCCAACTCAAAGCCATTTGGAGCCGCACTCAGGTAATACCATTTCTCCATTACTATTGCATTGTTTATTTTCGCCTTTTTTTTTCCAATCTTATCGGTTACCTTCAATTCATTTTTTTTCTGCGCAGGAATCCGCTACGGTGGCCGTAGGCCTAGCCCGTAAGCGTTTTCCCGGAGTAGAGTGTAAGTGGGGAGACAGCGGTCTTGAAGAGATCATCCAAGATGGATCCATAGAAGCAGTTGCTGTCGTTTTGGCTGGACAAAATCAGGTTTCTTATTTCTCTTCTCTATCGTCGTATTTACCTTTTCTCACTCTCAATCACTTGTGTATGCATAACAATTAAGGTAATTATTTCTCATTTAAATCCTAATTAAATCAGATTATAAATAATAACAATCATGTTGCCGTCTACCTGCTGCATTGATTGCCATACTGTGTATTACCTACTTTCAAAATGTGGATTTGGTTATCCATGAACCAGATTGTTTATCTGTCAACTTTAATTGAAATTGGAAGGACTTTTATACTTGAATTCTACAGAATTTACAATTTCTTTGTATTTTCTTGACAAACAATCAATTGTTCCAGGTCGACATTTCACTGAAGCTGCTAAAGGCTGGTAAACATGTTCTTCAAGGTAATGGTTTTTGTATATGTACGTGTGTACAAGTTTGTTTATGAGGGTCAGACTAATTGCGTCGATGAGGAACTTGCCTGGCTACTTCACGTCATGCTAGTAAATTTACTTTGATAACAAATTTGTTTTTACATATATCTTTTGTGCCACTGACTAAATTTTATGTTTGTTCGGATATATTGTACGCGTTGGATGCCTAATTTGGTGGATATAAAGAGAAACCTGCAGCATCTGGTAATTAGTGTTTTGTTATAGCAATTGTATACTTCTATCTACACTAAATTGTATACTAATTTAGAATTGTTTACCGATGAGGTAGTATTGACTATGAATGAGAAGAATTGTTTCATCTAGTATGTTCAAGTCTTTCAGCAGTTGGGTTAGGGTTTCATAGTAAAGAGTAAGGTAAAGAAAAATTAGAAAGGAACATGAAAGCAGGAGATAGTATGGCTGCTTACTTGATGTAATAATCATGTCTATTTGTAACAATCACGGGTCAAACACCAAGCAATACACAAGTTAGATTACAAGATTTCACCAGGTGTTATAGACCATGATTCCCATCTCACTCTTATATTGAAAATCTAGTAGGACCTAGCGATACCTTTGATAGTGAGTTGGAAAAATACCGTTTCCTTGTCACATTGATAACTTTTATGAGGTGTTCATTGTATAATGGTATATTCTATCTCTTTCTAATGGTCAGTTACCTCATCATGTTGGTCTTATACAATTTGTTGACTGTATTGTCGTCATGTCTTGTAGAAATGACATTCTAAGATGCTTTCTCTTCTAAACTTAGGCCGCATTTGTCTGGGATGAAAATGGAGAGAAGGGAAGTTGAATTTGGTAGTTTGGTGTTGAGAATAAGAGAGAATTGAAGAGGATGGGCAAAAAATGAAAAAAGAGAGAGGAAAAACTAGGATTTTACTCCTAAAGTTTTGATTTGTTTCGTATGTGGTGAGGGGTATAATGAGCTTTATAGTATTCATATAATTTATATCCAATCAAACATATTAAATTACACAATTTCCAAAAAGCTTTAACTCTATTTCTCACCTATTTTTACTCTATCAAACGACTAAACATATAATTTTATTTCTCACCTATTTATCTTTTCTCAACTTATTTCTCTATTTTCATTCCCTCTATCTATCTTTCCAAAATCCTCTATATTTCTCTTCAGAATAAAACAGGGCAATAGCATAACTATACATCGATATAATAATGCAGGTACAAGTGAATTGGAAACTGCACTGTCTAGCTACAAATCTATTTCCGCTGACTTTCCTGGTCAATTAATATGGTCTGTGGCTGAAAATTACCGATTTGAGTCTGGCTTAAAAGAGGTATATGTTTGTTTGAGATCTTGACCTATGAATCCAACTGTGGAGTCACAAGTTTTTTGGCAGTGCAAGAAACTTATTGCTGGCATTGGGAAAATGATGAGTGTTCAAGTTATTATTGAAGGATCAATGAACAGTTCAAACCCCTACTTTTCAAGCAATTGGAGGCGCAATTT
This sequence comes from Vigna radiata var. radiata, assembly GCF_000741045.1. NCBI lineage: Eukaryota > Viridiplantae > Streptophyta > Magnoliopsida > Fabales > Fabaceae > Vigna > Vigna radiata. Next base: position 4,484,110 of record NC_028354.1, read on the forward strand.
AACTGTATGTTCTTTGTAATTTAGTTGTGCACTGTTTGAATATTCAAATTTAAAAGAACATTTGTCATACATATGTTTTTGGATCACTTAAATGAACTACCATTCTGACCTATTAACTAAAAGAACTCTACTATTTATAATATAATAATAATAATCGAGTAATATATTAAATCTTAATACATGAACTTTATGTTGGTAGTGAATAAAAAGGAGGTATAATTTTATTCCTCTCCTAGATTCTAATCCGTGGAGTTACCTTTACAATACCGGAAATCCAAGTTTTTATTCTTTATATGTCTTAATCTAAGGGTTACTGAAACAATGAAATCCATTTTTAATAAGAGTTTATCTTTTTCTTATTCCCTTTTCTGTGGCTAATAGCTAAAATATTGCTAATTTAAAACTCTTCAATAACTTGTCATGTTATTAGCATAACAGTTTATGCCTGTCTTATTGTCTTAATTATTCATTTTTGGTTCCGTATGTGAGGTTGTTCCTTTTTTTCTTTCTGGCAGGGAGGTTTCATTATTGATATGGGCGTGCATTACATTGCAGGGTTAAGAATGGTATAATCTTTGACTTACGGTGTGCATTTTGATTGCTTTATTTATTATCTCGTCTTTCTGGTGTTTCCAATGCAATTTATGGTGGCAATAAACTCTTATTATTGGTCTTATCAAACTGATATCCTTTGGCATCTTACCAAAACTTTGTTATTAGTGTTTAATGCTCTGCCTACCAAAATACACTTGGGCAATGAAAAGTTATTAGTTGTATTTTGACCTGCTTATAGTAAAGTTGCTTGTTATTCTAGAAGTTGGTAAAGTTTTCTTTCAATTTACTTCTCTATTAGGAGTCCTAGAGAAGGGGCTTATAGGCCCGATTAATCTAAATAATGATGTTCTTAATCTTTTTTTTTTGGCAGCTTGTTGGGTGTGAGGTCGTTTCCGTTTCAGCAATGACGTCTCATGTAGATATGACCTTACCTTCCCCAGATAATGTATCAGCTGTCTTGTAAGCTTCTATTTCACGGAGTTAATTTTACTATACCTGACTGGAAATCCAAGATTAATTTTGGAATCTTTTGCCTTAGTCATTTGGAGAATGGATGTTCAGGAGTGTTTGTAATGGTTGTCTCCTCCAGATCACCCAAGGCATGTGGTCAAAAGATCATTCTTCTTACAAAAGCACACTTGTGTCACACCTGCTAGGCTGTAGATATGCTTACTATTCATGCATTTATTTATTTTTAATATATTATAGACCTTGTGGCGAGTTGTTGGCTTGAATGGAACCCTGCAAGTTGAGCGTGGTTTCCAAGGAGAACATGGTTACCTGGTACGAACTGTAGTTTATGTTACTGGTTTTCATAAATAAAATGGGATCAGTTTTTTTATGTGTTGTAATGCTATGTAGGTTTCTTTTTATGGTGCCGATGGACCAAAGGAGAGCACCTTCTTTCCATTCAATGGAGTAACCGAGGAATTAAAAGCTTTTATTAATGATGTATCTGAAAACACCCTCAAGGTAAATTGAGTCCTCATGTTTGAATTCCTAAACAAATTCTCTAGTTGATTATTCATGTTACTCGTTTTCTCATTTGCTTGTCCAAACATTCCTGGAACTAGAAATTCAGACTTCAGGCACATTATAATAACAATATAAAGAACAACCTTGAACAGGGTGCTGTTTTCTAGTCTAATTTATTTCCTTGTAGCAGAAGGGGAGCCAGTTTGTGGCTGAGCCCCGTCTCTCTTTTGTCGAGGGTGCAAGAGATGTTGCTGTGTTAGAGGCAATGCTTGAATCTGGAGCTAGACAAGGTGAACTTGTCCAGGTGAAAAAGTTTTGAGGTAATCATGGAACCAACCCTTTTTCACCGGTTGCCTTGTTCAATGTTTACCAATATTTACTCTGTAATGTTATAGAACAATGAACTGAGCAAGGCAGTTAAGTATAGATGAATAAGCTTGTTTAAATAATTACCCTCATCAATGTCATTGGATGAAGCTTTTTTAGTGTTTGCTTAAGTTTATTGAAATTATTGTTGGTATGCTCTTCAATCTGAAACTTCTAATAACTTGAGGCTCTACTAACTTTTATTGGGCCAAAGCTTCAAAATGTACTATTTTACCTGAACGGATTAACTTTTTTAAAAGTTAGGTACATTTGGAAGGATGCCTTTGTGAAGATTAAATTGCTTTTCAAACACAGTTTTGGTTTCTAATGCACGACTTGACTATTTTTATTTTTAATTTACACGATGTCTTTTTACTAGCATAATTTTGACCTTCTTTTAGTTTACACTAAAATTGTATTTGTAAATATAATTTAGTGTAAATTAAAAAATATTAATTTTTCCTCCTAATTTAAAAAAAAAAAAACTTAAAATTGTATTTCTAACTAAAATTTAAATTCTCTAAGTTAATAAAGTTATGTTTTATACCCGAGGTCATTTCATCGATCTGTTTTTTTAGATTAAATTATATCATTAAATAACTTTTAAACAAAAAACTGTATTTTAAAATTTGTTAAATTTGGAATTAGTGTTGTGATAAGATCATATTTATTAACTTTGATATTCACAGTGAATTATTTAATATTATTGAAAAATATTAAAACTAATTTACGCATACTTTGGTAATGTATAAAAATTGAAATCCTTGGTTTTTTAGTTTTTTTAGTGATAAGTTTTGTAGCAATTAAGATGAACATTTTTTATAAGTATTTTAGAGAACTATATATGTGGATAATGAGATAATGTGATGTGGGTAACAAGTTTATGAATATTTTGCAATAATTATTTATAAAAAATTACAGGAGGAAAAAGAGTAGTTTAATATTATTTCTTAAAAGAGAAAAGCTTGTTATTACGGTCCAAACATTTTAATTCCGAAAAAGAAGTTTAATTATTAACTTAATTTTTATATTTAGGTTTTTTATTTTTATATTTTTTACTTAATTGTTTTTTTATTTTTTAAAATAGATTTTGTAACATTCCAATAAATATAGCTTGAAAACTATCATTTATTTTAGGAGTATACATAAACAATAATAAAGAATAATAGGAGATAAACACGTTGGAGTAAAGAGAATATGAGATTTCATATAAAATTTAAAGTTGAACACAACATAGAAGTCTGATAGCATTTACAATTTAAGGCCGAACAGTCATATGACAAGTTCCAGACCGAATGATACATTAAAGAGATATCTAGGCCAAACGGTTCTTACAAAACCCAAACCGAACGGTTACATACACTAAGCGAAAGTAAAATCTAATCTAAGGACTGGACGGTTCTACACAATTTTCCGGCATCACATCCAAGGGTTGTTTTGTCTGCAGGGCATCTTCCAAAGTATCTTCAAGAGCACCCTCTGCTCACACCCAAATGGATGATCATTGTAGTGAAGAGAACAAACCGGACGGTCAAATACCGAACGACAACATAGACAAGACAGAACAGATAAGGGTAAGCTTATGTAAATTTAATTAATCATTTCCAATATATTTTTCAAAACATACACATGAATCACATACATCAATATCACAATCATAAATTATAAGTTAAGTATTTCCATAAAAATATTGAACGTTATCCACATCATAACCAATTCTTCAAGACTCTGTCCGGACGGTATGACCATGTATGCTCGCCGCTCTCTGCACCCGGGTGGACCTGGCTGGGATACACTGAACAGACCGCCACCCGAGGTTAGTCCGGTGGAACCACCTCGGTATAGAAATACCCTGAGGCTAAAGGACCTTCTGCCATTCCCACGCATAAGTTACCCTTCTCTACCTGAGAAGGCGTAATCACGGAATATCAGGATAGAGTCAGAACCTGAGCCTTTAGCCACGGTCATACTTTACCAATCCAATTCCAATCATGAGATATTCCTCCCTGGAATACTCTTAAATCACAATAAATTCGTTCATCATTTACTTCTTTTCTTAAAATCAGTACGGATACAAAATGACCAATGGTGATAAGGAAACTGAATATCAAAGGGATTCAATAAGTGACCGAACGGTCAAAGAACAAGAGACTGAATAAAACAAGGAATTTTAATAGTTGACCGGACGGTCTAGCATAGAATAAAACCGAACCCTTTTGAAAACAATACAGGTAGACTTATTCATGAAGAAGAATGAACGCTAAACAACATAAGTCATTCTTGGAAGGAAACGAATACCAAGTTTATGACTTTAGCCAAATGCCTTTATGACTAGCAGAAGTTCTCTTCAATAAAAACGAGTGTCAGTGCAAAACCGAACACTCTGTGAGGAATCAAGTGTCAGTGTAAGACCGTACACTTTTCAAATAAATAATATTATAAACCGAATGTTTTTCCAAGAAGGATAATTAATATCAAACCGAGTACTTAGTCTATGACCAAATGCTCAAACATAATATCATATTTGTAAATCCTAACGCTTGGTTTATGACTAAATGTTCTTAAAATAATTAATAGCAATAATATGAAGCCGAATGCTTCAGAAATAGAGTGTCAGTCTAATACTAAACACTTGTATGACCGAATGTATAGTTTATGACCGAACGTTCTTAGAATTCAAGTACTGGTATAAGACCTAGCACTTTTTAAATGAACATTATCAATATAAACCGAACGCTCAGTGTATGACTGAACGTTCTAAATAGTTAATGTGATACCGGATACTCAGTCTATGACCAAGCACTTAGAGACCGAACGTTCAGTATAAGACCGGACATCCTTTAATGGTTAATTCCGAACGGATAACCAAGCAAGATATTTAAGTTTCAACACAAAGATACCAGATCAATTGTTTTAAGAGGAAACCGAACGGTCCTAATGACCCTTCGATTACAGATTCATATTTTCACTAAGTTATATAACCTTATAAAATATTTCATACCAAAATCAAACATGCATTTCTCAACAACAAGATCATACATTCAGCAAACATAACTCACAAAATCATGCATACAAAATAATCATAATTAAATTTATAAGCTTCCCTTACCTCTAAATCCAGCTAAGCTTCTAAGTTCTTTACAACAACTACTTCTATGGCTCCAATTCAAGGTCTGATCGGTGAAATACATCCATTATTGCATCAAATGCACAAAATGGATTCAGAGAATGAGTTAACAAACACATGCAAGTATGAAACGGTTCTTGCATGCAAGGAAGGAAAGGAATTTCAAAAGGATAGAATTGCTTACCGGTTCAAATGAAAATCTGATCAGTGCAATAAAAAATTCTTGGCACCAGGAGTATTTATTCTAAAAGAAGGTTGATGATCGGAGGGAAGGAAGTGGTCGGAATCTTAGAGAGAATGTGGAGGGTTTTAAAGAGAAGGAGGAGAAAACTGGAGTTCTCAAGTTTGGGAGAAGAAGATCGCATGCAGGGAAAATGATGCCAGATTTAAAATCCCAGCTTTTATACCACCTCCAAAACCGAATGGTCCAATCCCATGCTGCCACATGTTTCCACTTTCTGAATTGCTGCACTCCATGAGCTGCCACTTGGATTTCACTTCCTGCACATCTCACCTCCTTCTGCTACCGCACGGTTTCCAACGGATGGGGAATTAAAGAATGGTTGACAACTTTGTCTCCCATTACCATGGAGAAACCGGGAGGGAGTGACATGTGTCTCCCACTAAAGTGGAGAATTTATGGGATGTGACAGATTTAATTTGTTTTTTTGTTGTTAAATTAGAATTAACGCATTTTGGAAATATCATGTATTAACTTAATTTTGTCGTGTGTTAAAATTTGAATTATCTTTTAATTGAATCATGTGTTAAAATTTGGATTATCTTTTAATTAAATGTGTTACATGTTAAGATGTTAAGATTAGAAGAGTTTCAAAGTACTAGCTTAAATGATAAAGTGTAGCAGTTAATGGAAAATATTACATTGATTTTTTTTTTTATAAAAATAGAATTAGTAGAATTCTTATTCTTATAAAAAAAAGTTCAATGCGGTATCTTTGCTCTATTGATTATATGTCAAAAATTAAGTCTATGACGTGTTAAAATTTAAGTTTATCACTTGTCTATTTCCTATATTGTAATCTCTCTTATTTTAATTCATCACATCTTAAAAGTAAAATATGATCTAGATTTTAATAGGTGACAAATCCAAATTTTGAAAAAAAAAACACTTTCAACATTAATATTAATTTAAAAAATGATTACGTGGACTTTCTTTTATAAAATATTAAGTTAATGAATTTTCTTAAAAAGTAAAAACTTAATTAAATTAAAATATATATAAATACAAAAATGAATAAAAATAAATAAATATAATCATCAAATAAGAAATTAAACCTTTAAATAATAAAGATTCTAATTATAATATTAACTTTTAGAAATACAGATACAAAAGAAAAGAACTTCACTCACATTTCTATTAGACAAATTTGATTGTCTTAGGCAAATTTTTTTTAAAATTACGTTAATAGATAAGTTGTATAGTCTATCACATTACTTCAAATTAAAAAGTTGTAAAACTTAGTTTTGAAAAAATTAAAAAGATAAACTTGGGCATTCCTGACACGTTTTGTTCACATTTCTAATCGATTATAAGAAATTGATCGAGTGTATAATTTTAGAATTTAATATCTTTTTTTTTTTTTTACTTTTGGTTAGGAATATTCGAAATGGTTCTAATTTTATTTTTCTATTCAATGTAGTCTTAAAGAATGTAATTTGTGTTTAATTTAATCCTTTTTCTGTTCTATATAATTCTAAAGAACGTAATTTGTGTTCAATTTAGTCCTTGTTTATAGTTCACGGAATTTGTAAAAATGACTAAATTGAACACAAATTACGTTCTATAGGATTACATTGAATAAAAAAATAAAATCGAAACCATTTCGAATATGGGATAAAAAAAAGGTATTTTACCATCATTAAAAGAGTACACAAGTTTAGTATTGGTTTTTTTAGGTCTTTGGCATGAATTTAAAATAAGTTTCTTTTTTGGCGTTTTAATTTGGTCTTTTTTATTTTTAAATTAAAACAATTAAAGAACTATAGTTAAATTGATGAAGGTGTTGCGTGACATGCTGAGAGTATAGTTTTAAATTACTTGTCATTAAAAAATGTCTTAATTGTATTTATTTTATTTTTGAATTAAAAAATGAAGTGTACAAAGTGAAATTAAAAAAATAAGTCCTGAAAGCACTTTCTTTTTAGGATGTGTTCACTTGCGGGTGACAGGAGGTGATTGGAGAAGAGTGATTTAGTGGATTTGAAGATAATATTTTTTGTTGTTTATTTGAGTGAATTTGGAAGTAAACGAGACTGAATTTTGAAGTAAATTTTTTTAATTTATCATAAAAACTAAATCCTACACAAATTCTCACAAACTTTATTTCAAAATTCAGTTTATCTCCAAATTCCTTCAAATAAACAACAACAAAAATTACCCTCAAATCCACTCAAATACTCTCTTCCAATCACTCCAAGTTAACACATCCAGCGAAATCGAAATTAAATTGGGAGAAGATGAAGTTTAGGGTTCTTGATGCTACGGCATGATATTGAAAGGAAACATTGTAACACTTACAGTAGATAGCAAGACGGTGACCCGTCTCCTCAATCCTTTCAGAGGGACGAAATCCTGATTGGAGAAACTCTATGCCTGTGATCCTCAGCTTGGGAGGACCACCCTCTCTGTGATCCTCAAATCCACAGTTTCCTTCTTTCTCCCTTTTTTCTTTGATCGGTCCTTTCCTCCATCTCGCTCCTCACCTTTAACTGCTCCACTTTGTAAGGAATCTGTTCATTACCATAATATTATAATAAATTATATTTTAATTATAATCCATCTTAATTAAAACTTAAATTATAATCAATTATATTTTAATTTACTTCCTTTAAATGGTATGGAAGTACACGACTTTCCTATCAATATAATTTTAAAACTTTTTGGTTACTTCCATAATAAAACAATATAAACGTACAAAAACCCACATTTAGTACTATCAAAGATACCCTTGATAACCTAAAAAATGAACATAACAGGATTATGGTGCCAACAGACCACAACAACAAAAATGTCAATCACAACAAATCAAAGAGCATAACAGAAAAATGGAGGAAAGAAAACTGAAAACTATCCAATTTAACACTAATCAAACAATCAATACCACTTAATAATTTAAAATAATAATATATGTTATTATATTAATAAAATAGATTGTAAAATATATATTTTTTTAAATATTATTATAAACTATTGTGTGACCCAAGACTGTCCACGTATTAGGACTCTATAATTCACGTCACTCTGAATTCGCACGCGACCCATACCTACCAACATACAGACAAACACGTGTAACACGTTCATAATTTTATTAACTTTTATAATATTATCTTCAGTTAAATATGTTTTTAGTCCTTATATTTTGGAACGATTTTGGTTTTAGTCTATTTTCAAAGTATGGTATAATTTAGTCCTTCAATTTTAGAAAACTCTGTTTTTAGTCTATTCTACCAATTTTTTTTAGCTTTATTTGTTGTTTCAAACACGTTTCATTATAGCATTTGAATTATTTACACTGTTTGACGCATTTTTCTTCAATGTTAACTAAAAAACGTGCTTGAAACAACAAATAAAGTTAAAAAAAATTGGTAAAAAAAAGACTAAAACCAAAGTTTTATAAGGTTGAAGGACTAAATTGTATCATAGTTTAAAAATGGACTAAAACTAAAATCGTCCCAAAGAATAGGGACTAAAAACATATTTAACCCTGTTATCTTTACAACTATATTAATAATATTTTTTATACTCAAAATGCATAAAACACACAAATCAAATTCTATGTTTGAAATAATATTTCTATAACATTACTTAACTAACTTATCAGTAAAACTTATAAATTTATTGGATAATATTTAATGTGTTAATTAAATTTATTTATTTTCAAATATTTCTGGCATTAATAAACTTTTTAACCACTTAAAGTAATTCTTCACCAACTGTTACTGTTCAACTAAGAAAAATAATTTAATTAACAACGTTTAAAAAAAACTAATACAAAAACAATTAGATTAATGAAAAAAAGTAACCTATAATATGAAACGAAAGAGTTAAATGTATTTCAAATTCTTAAACTTGTACTCGAAACTGTAATTTATTTCCATTTTAAGTTTTTTTGTATTTTTATTTTCAAACTTAAAATATAAATAGATATAATTTTTTAATTTAATAACATTAATATTTTTATATATTAAGTGATGTTTTAAATTAATATTTAAATTATAACATAGCATAAATAACTTAAACATTAAGATATTTATAATAATTAAATTAATAAATATGTATTTATTTATTAATCAAAGTAAACTATATTAAAATTTATGCTTATAAGATAAAAACATATTTATAATCCTAAAATAAATAAATAAATTTAATATCTAATAATTGATTGAGTGGAAATATATAATAAGAATATTTTATGTGGTGTGTATTGCTAAGGAGTTCACAGCGCGTTGATAGTCAACAGCTCATTCTCGAAAAGACAAACACATAAAAGATATTCCTTTGAGACTTGAAGCTGAGAAGAAAAAGATAAAGCAAGGTGAGATTTAATGAGCAACAGAATCCGCAGAAACCTTAGAATGCGTTTTGCATAGATAGTGAAATTGAAATTTCTCTGTAATTCTTGTTGTATCAGTTATGGCGACTACGGTTCCTCAGATAGCTATTCTGGGAGCTGGTATTTTTGTGAAGACTGTTTACATTCCAAAACTCGCGGAGATTTCTCATCTCTTCCATCTCAAAGCCATTTGGAGCCGTACTCAGGTATGGTACCATTCCTCCATTGCTATTGCGTAGTTTTCTGTTCGCTCTTCTTTCAATCTCATCGGTTATTCTGAATTCACTTTTTCTGCGCAGGAATCTGCTACGGCGGCCGTAGAGATAGCCAGTGAGCATTTCGCCGGCGTAGAGTGTAAATGGGGAGATAGCGGTCTTGAAGAGATCATCCAAGATGGATCCATTGATGCAGTTGCTATCGTATTGGCTGGACAAAATCAGGTTTCTTATTTCTCTTCTCTATTATCACATTTACCTTTTCTCACTCTCAATCACTTGTCTATGCATAGAAATTTAGCTAATTGTTTCTAGTTTTACTTCTAATTAAATCAAATTNNNAANNANNANNANNATGTTGTTGTTNTCTACCTGCTGCATTTATTGCCATACTGTGTATTACCTATTTTCAAAATGTGGATTTGGTTATCCAAGAACCAGACTGTTTATCTGTCAACTTCAATTGAAATTGGAAGGACTTTTATACTTGAATTCTACAGAATTTAAAATTTCTTTGCATTTTCTTAACAAACAATGAACTGTTCCAGGTTGACTTTTCACTGAGGCTGCTAAAGGCTGGTAAACATGTTCTTCAAGGTAATGATTTTTTTTAAACGTATGTGTGTACAAGTTTGTTCTTCAGATATTATCTTACTTATGAGGAACTTGCCTGGATAATTTACAAATTTGTTTTTACATATATCTCTTGTGCCATTGACTAAACTTTATTTTTGTTCTGATATATTGTACGCGTTGGATGACTAATTTGGTGGATATAAAGAGAAACCTGCAGCATCAGGTAAGTAGTGTTTTGTTACGGTAATTATATACTTCTATTTACATTAAATTGTATAAGAATTGAATTGAATTGGAAAAATAGTTTCTATGAGCTAAAACTGAAAAACTGACTAAACTGTATTTGGAATCTAACTGAACTGTTTCTCATATACCATCTCAACATTTTCTTTATAAACTCTACTTAGAATATACTGTGGACATTTTTAAGTTTAAAAATGAAAGTGTTGTCTGAGAGAGAAGGACTTTTGATGGATATAAGCAAGGAGAGTGAAATGAGATTTCCAAAATCATAGAAGACAATTTGCTTGATATCAGACAATTTGGCTGAGGGATAATGATATTTTAACCATTCATTTTTAACAATTTTTTGACAAGTGTCACCGTTTTATTGATATGTTTGAATTTATTTTAAAAAAATATTTAAAATAGATCAATTACAAACTGTCATGTTTGTGTTGTTAAAAAATTTTTAAAAAAGAATTGTTAAAAAAAAAATTTCCTTACTACTTTTACTGAGAAAGGTAATATTGGTACAATTTTTCATCTTTAAACTGCCAACAGTTCAGATCAGCAGTGCACTGGAATATACTCTTTTTGCAATTTAGTTTTTCTGAACTAAACTTCCAGCATACTTTAGTTTTTACAAAAAGCATTTTAGTTTTTCTTTTTAAAGTAAATTCATTGCAGTTCTTGAATGTTCAACTCTATTTTTGTGGAAAAAAAAGTTGATTTAACAACACTGTTTTAACAATTTTTTAATAATGATGACAGTTTGTGATTAGTCTGTTTCAAATATTCTTTTAAACATAAATTTAAATAGACCGAAGAAGTGATGACAAATGTCTTGTTATCAAAAATTTGTTAAAAAAAATTGTCAAAATATCAACTTTTATTTTTGCCCACCTCACTATCTCCATACATATGAACCTTTTAGGTTGTTTTTTCTTTATCCTCTTTTATTATTACTGGTTTAAAATCCGTGGATGGTTGTTTTTATTTTGTGTGTTTTTCATATTAATTTATTAAACTAAAAGAATTAGGGTTATATTTATTATATTATTAATAAAATATTTTTATAATTTATTTTATATATTACTATTATTATTTAATTTAGGATTAAATATGTTTTTAGTCTCTATACTTTATGGCCATTTTTGTTTTAGTTTCTCTTTCAAATTAAAGTACAATTGAGTTTTTCAACTTTAGAAAACTATGATTTTAGTACTTTTTACCAAATTTTTTTAACTTTATTTGTTATTTCAAACGCGTTTCTAAGTTAACAGGTAAAAAGGACTAAAACCAGAGTTTTCTAGAGTTGAAAGACTAAATTGTAGGGACTAAAACCAAAATCGTCTCAAAGTATAGAAACTAAAAATATATTTAACCCTTTAATTTATTACTATTGTATTTTAGTTGATGGTGTAAATGGTATAAGAAATAATTTTCATAAAAACTGAATAATAAAATTTATTTCTTTTTATTGTATTTGAAAATATAATTAAAAACTTGATTCAAAATTTTAATTTTAAATACTATTTTTGAGGTATATAAAGAGGACAATTGCATTATAACTGCTTGAAAAATTTCGAATTAGTTCTATATTTCCCTATTTTTCTTTAATAAACTACTAAGTGTGTATATTTATTGTTTATATATATATATATATATATATATATATATATATATATATATATATATATATATATATATATATATATATATATATATATAGGGGTTTGTTAACACGCG
>NC_028354.1:4497434-4558120 GCF_000741045.1 Vigna radiata var. radiata
GAATCCATGATAAATGAGGGTACTTTTGTCTACTATAATTCGGTACACATTGTTAAAACGTACCAACTGAAAAATAGGCGTACGCGTGTTAACAAACCCCATATATATTATATTATGTGTATGTTTTACAAATGCATTACCATCTTTTGGAATTATATCGACATCTTATTTAAAATCATGTAAATATTTAATATTATCTTTTGTAAATCATGTAAACAAGCATAAAATTTATACTTCATCAAACGACTAAATATTTAACTTTATTTCTTACTTATTTATACTTTTTCAAATATTTTTTTATATTAATTTATATTAAAAATAATATGAGATAAAGTTAATTTAAAATATATATTAAGATAAATCTCATTTTATAAATGAGTTTCGTCTAGTTAAAATATAATTTTTAACATGTATTAAAATCACATAATTTATCCTACTTTTATGAAGTTAAGTTTAAATTTCTTTTCTTAACAATTTATCCGGTTTCTCTTTTCAAAACCAAACAGGCAATAGCATAACTATACATGAATATAAAAAATGCAGGTACAAGCGAATTGGAAACTGCTTTGTCTAGCTACCAATCTATTTCTGCTGGTTCTCCTNGTCAATTAATATGGTCTATAGCTGAAAATTACCGATTTGAGTCTGGCTTAATAGAGGTATTCGTTGTTTGAGTTCTTTGACCGATGACTCCAACTGTACAGTCACATAAGTTTATTGGCAGGGCAAGAAACTAATTGCTGGCATTGGGAAAATTATCACTATTAACCTTATTATGGAAGCATCGATGCCCACTTCAAACCCATACTATTCAACCAGCTGGAGGCACAGTTTCCATGTATGTGCTTTGTGATTAATTAAGTTGTGCGCTGTTTGAATATTTAAATTTAAAAGACCATTTCTCATATAACCTATGTTTTGGATCACTTAAGTTACCATTCCGACCTATAACCTAAAAGAACTCCACTATTTAATGTAATAATTGAATAATATATGAAATCTTAATTTCTGGATGAACTTTATGTTGGCAGTGAATAAGAATGGGTATAATTTTATTCCTCTCCGAAATTCTAATCGATGGAGTTACCTTCAAAATACCTGACTGGAAATCCAAGTTTAGATCTTTATATGTCTTAATCTATGGAGTACTCAAACAATCTAATCCATTTTATTTTTTTCTTCTTTCCTTTTCTGTGGCTATACTTGATAGATAAAATATTGCAAATCCAAAAGTCTTTAATAACTTCTCATGTTATTTGCGTAACAGTTTATGTCTGTTTTATTGTACTAATTGTGGATTTTTGGTTCTTAAGAGAAGTTGTTCCGTTTTTCTTTCTGGCAGGGAGGTTACATGCTTGATATGGGCGTGCATTACATTGCAGCGTTAAGATTGGTAATTTTTTTATTATTATTATGATAATCTCTAATTAATTTGTTAAAACGTGAATTTCTAATTCAGTCTTACAAAATCAACATGTACAATGAGATTTGAATTCATATATATAATAAATTGATCTTATTTCTAATTTATGTTAAAAATTTAAATTTAATTTAATTTTACAAAATTAACTTGTAAAATAAAGTTTGTATTTATGTATATATTTTAAATTGACTTTATTTTTATGATTTTCAATCATTTTAATTGTTTTATTCGTTGTTTCGTGTGCTTGTGTTGTGGTGTTTTCAATGAAATTTATGATAAGTATAAACTTTTGATAAGAATAAACCTTTGGCATCTTTCCAAAAACTTTATTAATAGTGTTTAATGCTCTGTTACCAAAATATACTTGAGCATTGAAAAGATAGTGGTTGTATGATTTATTTATTTTTTTAAGAAATACTGTGTTTTGACCTGCTTAAAGTAAAGTTGCTTGCTATTCTAAAAGTTGGTGAAGTTTCCTTTCAACTCACTTCTCTATCAGGAATCCTAGAGAAGGGGCTTATAGGCCTAATTTCTGTGTATAATGATGTTCTTAAACTTTTTGTTTTGGTAGATTGTTGGGTCTGANGTGGCTTCAGTTTCAGCAAGGACAGGTCACGTAGATTTGAACTTACCTCCCCCAGATACCATATCATCTGTCTTGTAAGCCTCTATTTCATGAAGTTAATTTACAACACATGACTGCAAATCCAAGATTAATTTTTGTTTGTTTTGTCTTAGTCAGTTGGAGAATGGATCTTCAGGAGTGTTTTCAGTGGTTATCAACTCCCAAACACCCAAGGCAAGTGCTCAAACATCATTCTTCTTACAAATGAGNCACACCTTATAGGCTACTNTTCATGCATTTATTTCTGTATGTCTTTACTCNTGACTTTTAATATATTATAGTTTTCGTGGCGATTTGTTGGCTTGAATGGAACCCTGCATATTGAGCANNNTTTCNAAAGAGAANANGGTTACGTGGTATGTACTGAGTCTCTGTTACTGGTTTTCATAAGAAAAATGGCATCATTNTTTTATGTCTTGTGATGCCATGTACGTAGGTTTCTCTTCATGGTGCCNATAGACAAGTCAAAAGCTCCTTCTTTCCATCCGATGGAGTCGTTGAGGAATTAAAAGCTTTTCTTAGTGATGTNTCTGAAANAGCCCTCAAGGTAAATTGAGTATAAAATCATTCCTCCTTTTTTGTGCTTGAATTCCTAACAAATTTNATTATTATTCATGTTACATTTTTTTTTTATCAATTGCTTCTCCAAACATTTGTCAAACTAGAGATTCAGACAACTTNATGCAAAAATTAAATATTTTCGTAGTTTCTAAATTATGTAAAATTATAATTCAATTTTAGTTTCTAAAGTTTAAAAATAAATAGATATAAACTTTTTACTCAATAACGAACCTGTTAAACCATATTTCAAGCTTGCATTTGAGTGAAAGAGGTTAAACTATATAAAAAAACTCAAATGTTATGTTAGTTTAAAATATTAAATAAATATAAAAAGTTGGATTGGGAGGATTATATATATTAATTTTTAAAATCTGTTTAAAGTATATGATAAAAACAAATTTCAAAAATTTAGGGACTAATAAAAATATAAAGAAGAAGCTAGGGTGGTGTTTTCTAGTCTAATCTATTTCCGTGTAAGCAGAAGGAGAGTGATTTTGTGGGTGAGCCACGGCTCTCTTTTGTTGAGGGTGCAAGAGATGTTGCAGTGTTAGAGGCAGTATTTGAATCTGCAGCTAAGCAAGGTGAAGTTGTTCAGGTTAAAAAGTATTGAGGTAATCATGGAACCAACCCTTTTCACCTTCACAGCCTATATTTACTCTGCAATGTAATGGAACAATCAACTGAACAAGGCGTTAAGAATTAATGAATAAGCTTGTGTTTGAATAATTACCCGCGTCAACATCATTGGATGAAGTTTTAGTATTTGCTTAAATAATTAGTGTTGTAACAAAATCATATTTATAAACTTTGATATTCACCTTGAATTATTTAATGCTCTTGAAATATGCCAAAACTAATCCAAATTTACTTTGGTAATGTAGAGAAATCCTTGGATTTTCACTTTATTAGTGCTTAACTTTTGTAGGAATTAAGATAAATAATTTTTATTAGTATTTTAGATAACTATATCCGTGGATAATAAGATGGACATTTCTTATGATTTTAGTTCGTAGTTTGGGCTTGTTCGGTTCACCAAACGAAGAAATGTCAGAAAGAAAGAAATCACTACGTAATCAAATTCACTTTGGAAATCGTCAATAGATAGAATGAATGTTTTAAAAAAAAATTATGTCAATACTATGTTGATTTTTTTTATAGTTTATTTTAATAGAATTTAACCATTTCAATATAAATTATTTTTACTTTTTAATAATTTCTTTTTTAAAATAAATTATTTTCTATTCAAATAATTTTGCGATTGTATAATGAATTGTAACTAAANTAATGTTTAATTAAATTATCTACCTGACACGTCCTATTAATTCCATATTTGAGGGGAGACAATCTGTCACGTCTCATTTAATTTCCAGTTAGTCGGATACATGTGTCACCGAGAGGAGATGGGGAGTTTAGAAAGTGGAATACAAGTGGCAGCTGTGGACTGGACCGATTGGTATTTAGCGGTAGTATTTAAGTTGGGATTTCAAATTTCCAGTCATTTTACGTATGCAATCTTTCTTCTCCAAACTTCTGTAATTTTCATTTCTCCTCCTTCTCTCTAAAATCCTCCTCCTTCTCTCTAAAATTCTCACCACTTTTACTGTTTCAATCACTCTTCAAGCAACGTCTAACGAATCATGGTGTCAAGTTCTTTCACTTACACCAATCGGTTTTTAGTTTGGACTGGTAAGTTTCAAAACCCTTCTTCCTTCTAAGCTTTTTCGTTCCAGATGCATGTAATCATTATTTTGGGTTGCACGTGACTTTCCAACCTTTTTCCTGAATCTGATGTTTACCCTTAACAATAGGTGAAGCTTGTTACACCAATTTGGATGTGTAGGACGTTAGGCTCTGATTCTATCTCAAGTATCACTTGAAAACTTAGGATCTTTGGAATTATAAGGTAAGGGAAGCTTATTTAATTTAGTTATATTATTTGTTTGAAACGTTGAATGATTGAATAGCTTATGTTTGATGATCTTGATTGATTGATGAAATTGTATGCTTGGTTGAATGAATTGATGTTTGGTAAATTATTAAGTACTGGATAGTAATAGGATTAAGTCAAAACTCTGTAGATTCTGTAAGTTAACCGAGGGTCATGTATATGACCGTTCGGTATTTTCTAGGACGTTCGGTCTTGACTGAATTCTCTTATAAAGGAGGATTCAGTTGATGACCGATCGGTCTTCTAAAGGTGATAATTCTTATAGTTGATATTTACCAATTTAGTTTAGTTAGAGTGTTTAAAATAAGTTAAAGAAGTTTCTTTATCAGTTTCACCATGTATGTATCTGTTTAAAGAGCTCGGTCATAGACCGAGCGCTCAGTCTTTAAAAGTGCTCGGTCATAGACTAAGTACTTGGCCTTTGGAGTATTCATCTTATCTTAATTATATTTCTGAAAGGGTGTTCAATCTTATACTGACATTCAGTCTCCTAAAATAGTTTCGGTCTTGTACTGGCATTCGGTTTCTTGAAGAGAACTCCTTACTATAAAGTGTTCGGCCAAAGCTTTAAGTGTTCGGCCTAAGCTCCTAGTACTCGGTCCAAGGTATTAGTAATAGGTCCAAAGACTTTATTTTCGAAACAAGTTTATATGTGTTCGGTCTTAGATAACATTCAGCTTAATCAGTGTCAAATGGTCACTAGACCGTTCGGTCATACTCTTAGGTCGTTCGGTCATACTCCTAGTTGCAGTGTTAGTTTCTCTAAGTTATTACCTTGGATTGGAGTTATTATTATATGCTTTTGATGAATGATTGAGTCTATGAATATGATGGATAATCGTGAATTGAATAAAAATGGAGATGTAAGAGCATTCCAAGGATGAATGTCTCATGATTTGGTTATGATTGATAGAGTATGAACATGATCAGACTCTGGCTTCGTCTTTGATCTTGATATTCCGTGATTTTTCCTCATCATATATAAGAGGGTAACTCATGTGTGGGAATAGCAGGAGGTCCGCGACCATAAGACCAGATGGTCATTTTAGGACTAACCTCGGGTGACAGTTGTTGAGTGTATCCCAGTTACTACACTATGCCGGGTGCTAGAGACGACGAGCTACATGGTTCATACAAGTCCGGACAGTGTCAGTAGTGGTCGGTTCTTATGTTTATACGTTCGGTGTTTGGTTGAGATGATTATATGATGGTTGTATGTCTTAATATGAAGTTCTAGATCATTCCATGACCTGTTTTAAATAATTATATTAGATTTGATTTAATTAAATTACATAAGTTTACCCTTATTTTTCTGTCATGTCTGTGTTGTCGTTCGGTAATTATCGTTCGGTTAATTCTCTTCACTGCAATGATCATTCTATGAATGTGAGCAGAAGGTATTGAGGACTCCTTGGAGGAAGCTTTGCAGGACGAACAACCAGAAGATAGTGTGGGACCGACCGATCCATAGATTAGATTTTTATATTATGTAAATAACCGTTCGGTGTATCTTATTTTGTATGGTCGTTCGGTATAATCTTTCTGTATGGCCATTCGATGTATCTTATTTTGTATGGACGTTCGATGTATCTTATTTTGTATGGTCGTTCGGTCTATGTGAACTTTTAACTGCTCGGTCTAAGCTTGTAAATTCTATCAAACCTTTAGTTCCTTGTTCAGCTTTAAATTCTTAATGATATTTCATTATCTTCTCCTTATTTTGCTTCCTCTCTACTGTTTCTATCATATTGTTTTTGTTAACTCCTTAAAATAATTATAGTTTTCAATCTATATTTATTGGAATGTTACATTACCCACATAATATTTTGCATATACTATTAATTTGTATTTCTCTTAAAAAAAATCCCTTAATAGATATTGAAATATTCGAAAGAAAAATCCCTTATTCGAGGAAAAGTGACGAGGAGATATTTTGTCTTAGTTTTTCTAAAAAATAAATGATAAAAAGTTTTATTTCTTTACTGAAAGTTTAACTGTTTTAAATACTCTGATCATTTTAAACTTTTTTGTTTGATCTAAATAGAATTGTTTAGAAGTGATGCTAATTTGTATGCTTTGAAAAGGTACTTATCAATTCTAATTTTACTATTTTCATCTGNTTTTATTCTCACTATTTTATTACTTTCTCTTATATAATATATGTAATAAAAATTATAATATAAACCTATTTATACTGTCTCATTCATAATATTTCTTTTATACAGTAGATTATTCTAATTCTATAAATTATAAATTATTTAAACTAAATTTATAATTTTTTCTGAAAACATCAAATTACTAAAATTCAATTTATAATTAAACTATTAAGTCTTTTAAATTATGTTATACTAATTAAATAATTTTACTATACACATTTTCAATCAAATAAATAATGAAATGTCAACTTTCAACATCCATTTTTTTTAATTTACTTTTCCCCTACTTTTGTCAAAGCACGTGAGTTCTCGAATAAGCTAAACTCACATTCCCCTCAACCATAAACAACAGAGCCATTATAAACATTTTATTTATTTGAAATCCAATGGTTGAGATAAATAGCTTATATTTAATTGTTCTATTAATTAAGAAAAAAAAATGATAAGGAGAATTATTACTAAATTTGTTTTTTTTTTTGTAAATATAACTTTGGATTAATATAATTTTGGAATTTACTACCAAAATTATCCGATATAAAGTTCCTTACACTTAAAACCTTCAGTGAAATAGTTAACTAAGTCCATAAAATAAGGTCACCAATAGTAACATTAATTATACTACAAAGAGTGGAAACATTAATTTTAAACTTACTCTTATTTTGAATATTGATTATAATTATAGTAATCTTATAAATAGATTACGTAAAGAGCACCTACCATTCGAGATAGATAAGAATGAAGTTGAGAATGTAATGAAGATATTTTTCCTCTGGTAAGATAATTGTATATTATAAAATTAAATAATAGAACTTGTCAAATATATTTCAAAAAAAAAAGTTCTGTGAAAGAGTTACTATCATTACCGATTGATTACTAGATTATTGACTAACCGACAATCGGTTGACTAAGCATAATAAAAACCATTAATGAATAATTTTTGGATCTGATTTAATTAGAAGTCGATTTCAAAGTTTATAAACCTAGATTCACATTGAAGTAAAAGATATTTTTGTAAAACTTAATTTTATTATTAAATCATTGAGTATATTCACTGATGTTTTTTCAGTGGACTGAACGACTTAAGATTCGCAACACACAATTTGGAGATTAATACTCAGAAGGATAGAATAATCAAGTAAGGAATTAGATCATCGATCCATTGACAGAAATAGAATGGAATAAAAATAAGACATATTTTTATAGTATATAAATAAGGAACTTTACTTTATAAACTAATATTATCCAAAACATATCCTAAAATATTTATTGTTTTTAGGGTTTGTCATGTTAATAATCATCAAATCACTATTTATGTATTTACTGATAGTAAATAATGACAACAAACCTCTTTAACAACAAACCATAAAGTGTCTTATATAGATTTTATAAAAGCAACAATAAAGTGAACACTTAACATATAAGCTGGAATCTAACTTAACACAACCAACATATAATGATACCTTATTTTTTTCTATCCATAACATTATAAAATACAATAATATATATATAATATTATCTTACCTTATATAAATTAATATAATTTCCCTTTTTAAAACATTATATTTAATAGATATACCAGCAAATAAAATGACTCCGTGCTTAAATCTAAAACTAAAGATTCTATATTGTTAATCTAAAAAAAATAGTTTATTATTTTAAAAAACTGAAACGACAATTAAAATAATGCCAAAATCACTTTAATCAAAACTAAAATATCCTATATTCTTAATATTGAAAAAATAGAATATTAATCAAAGAAAATTGAAATTGAAAGAAGTCTTATCATATAAAAGAAATAAAGGTCATATATTTTCTTTTAAAGGTATAAAAATTTACATTATTATAAGATCAAACTCATGATTTGAGGTTCCTGCAATTTATTGTTTGAGAACAACAAGAATTGTTTGGAGGCATTACAGTACATGCAATGGCAATAAAAAAAAAAAGAAAGCGTTGCATCTCATGCTTTAAAAAGTTCATAAGAAAAAAAACTTTTATAACCACCATTCGTCGCATACTGAAAAGAATATGGAATGACACACTAAATTCAAAAACTTCAGTGCAAATAAACAAATAGATTAAGTACACTTCATTTATGCATCAATACTATGGATCAAACAATCTGAACATCATAAGTATAAGAACTAACAAGAACAATCTCATTCAAATTCTCTAAAAGATGCACTCAAAATCATACAAAGCAATCAGTCACATATTCATCAATACAAAATAGAAACTAATTCACCAAAACTCAACCAAACAAAATAAATCAAATTAACTCCCTCGAAAACTTAAGAGTAACTTGTCAAGAATGCTCTAGGATTGTACCCATACTGCGTTGATCCTACAGAACCTACAAATCAAATTGGTAATAGAACATAACTCTCAGAGCTAGAATGAGCAGAGAATGGAAGGAAAAACATACAAGGCACATGAACCCAACAAAGTTGCAAGCCCTAGGTTTTAGAACAGTGGAAGAGAATGGAAAAAGGGGACTTACCGGTTAGAACAGAAAATTGTTCGGTTCAAAATGAAGCTCTTGCCACCGCGATCGTTTAAACACCTTCAAGTGTTTGGATCTTTTAGAGAGAAGGCAAAGCAATTAGTTAGAAAAAAAAGTTTCTATTTAGATAGAAAAAGGAAAAAACAGGAATGAAGAATCTAGCTTTTGGGAAAAGACTGGTCAGGTTCCCTTAATCTGGGCCTAGTTGCCTTCAACTATGGCCAAATAGCCCTTTTTATTTATTTAGGCTCTTACAAAATGTATTTCAAATTCTTAAACTTGTACTTGAAACTGTAATTTGTTTCCATTTTAAATTTTTATGTATTTTTATTTTCAAACTTAAAATATAAATAGATATATTTTTTAATTTAATAACATTAATTTTTTTATATATTAAGTGATGTTTTAAATTAATATTTAAATTATGACATAGTATAAATAACTTAAACATTAAGATATTTATAATAATTAAATTAATAAATATATATTTATTTATTCATCAAACTATATTAAAATATAGATTTATAAAATAAAAACACATTTATAATCCTAAAATAAATAAATAAATTTAATATCTAATAATTGATTGAGTGGAAATATATAATAAGAATATTTTATGTGGTGTATATTGCTCAGCAGTTGACAGGGACGTTGATAGTGAACAGCTCATTGGAAAAGCCATACATGTAAAAGATATCCTTTTAAGACTAGCAGAAACAGTGAGAAGAAAAAGAGGAAGCAAGGTGAGATTTGATGAGCAACAGAATCGGCAGAAACCTTAGAATGCGTTTTGTATAGATAGTGAAATTGAAATTTCTCTGTTATTCTTGTTGTATTGCAGTTATGGCGACTAAGGTTCCTCAGATCGCTATTCTGGGAGCTGGTCTTTTTGTGAAGACTGTTTACATTCCGAAACTCGCCGAGATCTCTCATCTCTTCCATCTCAAAGCCATTTGGAGCCGTACTCAGGTATGGTACCATTCCTCCATTGCTATTGCGTAGTTTTGTGTTCGCTCTTCTTTCAATCTCATCGGTTATTCTGAATTCACTTTTTCTGCGCAGGAATCTGCTACGGCGGCCGTAGAAATAGCCAGTGAGCATTTCGCCGGCGTGGAGTGTAAATGGGGAGATAGCGGTATTGAAGAGATCATCCAAGACGGATCCATTGATGCAGTTGCTATCGTATTGGCTGGACAAAATCAGGTTTCTTATTTCTCTTCTCTATTATCACATTTACCTTTTCTCACTTTCAATCACTTGTCTATGCATAGAAATTTAGCTAATTGTTTCTCATTTTACTTCTAATTAAATCAAATTATAAATAATAACAATCATGTTGTTGTTATCTACCTGCTGCATTTATTGCCATACTGTGTATTACCTATTTTCAAAATGTGGATTTGGTTATCCAAGAACCAGACTGTTTATCTGTCAACTTCAATTGAAATTGGAAGGACTTTTATACTTGAATTCTACAGAATTTAAAATTTCTTTGCATTTTCTTAACAAACAATGAACTGTTCCAGGTTGACTTTTCACTGAGGCTGCTAAAGGCTGGTAAACATGTTCTTCAAGGTAATGATTTTTTTTAAACGTATGTGTGTACAAGTTTGTTCTTCAGATATTATCTTACTTATGAGGAACTTGCCTGGATAATTTACAAATTTGTTTTTACATATATCTCTTGTGCCATTGACTAAACTTTATTTTTGTTCTGATATATTGTACGCGTTGGATGACTAATTTGGTGGATATAAAGAGAAACCTGCAGCATCAGGTAAGTAGTGTTTTGCTATGGTAATTATATACTTCTATTTACATTAAATTGTATAAGAATTGAATTGAATTGGAAAAATAGTTTCTATGAGCTAAAACTGAAAAACTGACTAAACTGTATTTATTATCTAACTGAACTGTTTCTCATATACGATCTCAACATTTTCTTTATGAACTCTACTTAGAATATACTGTGGACATTGAATTAAGTTTAAAAATAAAAGTGTTGTGTGAGAGAGAAGTACTTTTGATGGATATAAGCAAGGAGAGTGAAATGAGATTTCCAAAATCATAGAAGACAATTTGGTTGACATCTGACTATTTTCACTAAGAAAGGTAATATTGGTACAAATTTTCATCTTTAAACTGCCAACAGTTCAGTTCAGCAGTGCACTGAAATACTCTTTTTGCAATTTAGTTTTTCTGAACTAAACTTCCAGCATACTTTAGCTTTTACAAAAAGCATTTTAGTTTTTCTTTCTAAAATGAATTCATTGCAGTTCTTGAAGGTTTAACTCTATTTTTATGCACCTCTCTATCTCCATACACACGAACACTTTAGGTTGTTTTTTCTTTTCCTCTTTTATTATTACTGGTTTAAAACCCGTGCATGGTTGTTTTTATTTTGTGTTTTTTATATTAATTTATTAAATTAAAAGAATTAGGGTTATATTTATTATATTATTAATAAAACACTTTTATAATTTATTTTATATATTACTATTATTATTATTTAATTTTATTACTGTTATATTTTAGTTGATGGTGTAAATAGTATAAGAAATTTTTTTCATAAAACTGAATAATAAAATTGTATTTGAAAATATAATTAAAAACTTGATTCAAAATTTTAATTTTAAATACTATTTTTGAGGTATATAAAGAGAACAATTGCATTATAACTGCTTGAAAATTTTCTAATTAGTTCTATATTTCCCTATTTTTCTTTAATAAACTAAATTTTTATTTATATATATATATATATATATATATATATATATATATATATATATATATATATATATATATATATATATTATATATATATATATATATATATCATCTTGTAAATTAGTTTGGTAGAATCTAGTTAAAATATAATTGTTAACATGTATCAAAATCATAGGTTAGAATATATCCTATATTTTGTGAAGNTAAGAATGAAGTTGAGAATGTAATGAAGATATTTTTCCTCTGGTAAGATAATTGTATATTATAAAATTAAATAATAGAACTTGTCAAATATATTTTTTTTAAAAAAAAAGTTTGTCTGAAAGAGTTTTTATTATTATTATTGTTACAAATGTAAATAGTTTGCTTAAGAAGCATGGCATAATCTTGCCAATTGGCAAAGCAGAAAGTAATATGATTTGAAGTAGCATCATTCTGTGACTCATTAATAAGAAATAATAATTTCTAAACTTTATATTTATTACCTAAATATGTCTTTCTCATAAAAAGTTACCATTTGTCTCTGAACTTTACAATGAAAACGAAATCAGTAGTCACTTTGAATAATTTGACCCATTCATTTCATTTCAGAAAGTCATTTTCAATTTCTCAGTAGCACTGCAAAGAAAAAAAAAACAAATATAAGGTCAAATTTAATTATAAGCAGGAATGATATCAGACCTAAGAATTAGGTTAATTTTGAAAATTTGAGCATATATATAGAAAGATTGAGCATATAAACTTTAAGTTAATGACTTATGATTTAGGTAATGATTTTATATTTTTAAATATCAAAATCTAATGACTCGATTTTTTGATTATTGTTTTTGTTTTTATTTATTTAAATTAAAACATTTAAGTTTTTTGAACTATATTGACGCAATCCAATATGTCATCCAAATTAAAATACTTTAATTATATTTATCTAAATTTAATCCAACATTGACTTCTGTTCGCCTCTTAATAATAAAATAGATAAAAAGTAGTTATTCACGATCCCTTTTTAATAAAAAAAATAGTAGGATAACAAAATACATATTTTTTAAAAGAAAAGAAAACAATTGTGTCTCTCGTATGACATTAAGGTTTTAAAATGAAAGAAAAATATAAAATTTTTAATGTTAAACAGTTTTTTGTTGAATAAAAAATCATATTAATTTTTTTATTAATTTAATTTTGTAATAAAAATATAAATTTTACCAAATTAAATTTTATTTAAAACAATTTTGATATCGTAGATCCAAATACACTTATTCAGCAAGCGCTACTTAACTTTTTCTGAATAAGAATACTACAACTTGTTTGCATATTGTGTGGGAAAAAAATTCAGAACAATAAACAAACAAATAAAATATGTTATTAGAAAGTGGATTTGTTTGTAGAGTGATAAAATCAGTTTTCATAATATAGAAAAATTAAAATCATATTTCATAAACTTCTTACTCTTCTATTTTATTTTTTTCCTTGTATGATTTTTCTTGTCTTGTTTTATATTATATATATTTGAATAAGTTATTAAAATAAACCATCAAGTTTGATATTATTATTGTATTTTTCAAAAGAAAAAAATATTAAGAAAATTTATCCAAAATAATCATATAAAACCTCAATACATAACCTCTAAACTAAAATGATAAGATAATACATGTGTAGTTTTTTGTATATATTATTTATCTTTATTTAATATATAATTTTTCATTTCATAAATATTATATTTTTAATTTAATATCAATAACAAATTTAAATTCATAATTATAATATAATATTAAGAAGTGAATTTAAATCTAATTTAATTTTATAAATTAGTTTTCAATAAACTTCTAATCATATTATTATTATTAAAAAATATATATAATAATGTCAAATACTTATGTCCATAAAGAAATGTAGCAAATTTTTTGTATATATTATGGAAATGTCATTATCATTAAAAAGGAAGAATTTGTAAATGAAGTTCAAATTGTATATAATTAATTTGTAGGAATGGTTTGAAATACATATGGTTGAGTCATGGAGAAGGCGAAATCACAACGGCCGGCTATGCTACATTATATCATTCCTAATCATCATTTTTTGACTTTCATAAAATCACTTATTTTATTTTGACTAAATTATATAAATTCATATTTTACGTTTTATTCAATTTCATCTCTTATATTTTAAAAGTTCAATTTCCTTTTTTTTTATATCTTTAAAGTAATTCAAAAATAATAGACAAATGATTGAATGAAATAAAACATACAAGATAAATGTTAGCCTTTACATATTTATTTATTTATTAATTTCATTCCTTTCAATACTTGTCAAGCAACTTCTTGGTTTTAACCCATCATTGTTTTATTTTATCTAAGTTTTAACAAAGTTTTATTTTGTACAAAGTTCATACTATGTATCATTCCATATGTCATAAGATTCAACCCAAATTACCATTAACCTTTAATTTCCATTATTTCATACTTTCCCACGAACAACTAAGAAAAAAAATGCATTTCTATGTTTAATAGCACATTTTTATATGTTTTCTTTTCCCTTTTAAACAAAAATGCATTTCTATATATATGTCTTAAAAATATTAATTTCCAAAAGAAAAATGTCAAATTCAATGTTTATTCTCTACTTTGCAAACATGCTTTGGAAAAATCACAAGAATCAAAGTTAATTTGTAACGTAAAATACAAATAAGTTACGTATCATCAATTCATAACTAATTAAAATGATATTAAGTTATTGTTGACTTTCATCTTAATTGGCTTAAAATTCATATTCTAATTGAAAGTATAAAAATTGATTTGTACATACTAAAACTGACGTACATTAACGACAAATTAAATAATATATAATAAAATCGTTTTCAAATAATCTACTAAGTAATGGGAAAAGATGATTGTGAAACAATGAAAAAATTCTCGAATATTCTTTATCACTCTATTCTTTTATAACAAAGATAGGGTAAAAGAAGATCGTCTTGAAATTAAAATTTAAAGGCAAATATAAACATCTACCCCTATGGTTAGAATTTTTTTTTCATAGAAATGTTCACTAAGATTTTGGATTAATAGTTTTGTTCAGTCAACCTGCATTTGAATTCTTTAGTTAATTATAACATAACATACGACATCAAACATTAAGTTATACCAACCAATTAAGCAATAAATTGTTTGAAAAATATCAAGAAATTTAAAATTATCCACGGATCAGTATATTCCACAATTTAAGAATCACTTTTCAATAAAAATTGGTCGTTGCGAGATCTAAATCCTTCAAGATAAATCTCAATTACAAGAATATACCAAAAACTTTGAAGTTATAAAAACATTAAGTTAATTAACCAACTGCACTTAATTATTGGTTGCTTCTTTAAACAAAAGTACAACTTTTGAAGTCATTTTTTGTAATACAGCCCTCAACTTTTTTCCTGTGAAAATCAATCTTGTTTCAATGATTGAATATAAATTTGTTAAAATTTTAAGCGTGAGGGCAAATTTGGTAGAAATGAGAAAGTAGAGTATTGTATAATGATAAAATACCCATTAATTTGTTGTTTTACTCTTTTGGATAGAAAGTGATTTTAATCTCTTATGTGATCGAATTCAGATTCCATAATTTTTTGTATGAACTTTTTACTCGATTTTTTGTATGAACTTTTTACTCGATAGACTGAGAGAGTTATCCTTATGAAAAAATAATTTTTTTTTTTTATGTTTGATGGAGTACTTATATTTGAAACTTCTGATTTTTAATTAGAATTAATATTAACCGACAAAAGGATTAACGACAAATAATTTACACTTCATTGTGAGCTTTGAAACTTCCGTTCTAAAGTATAATCAGATTAATAAGATTGACATTGAGATTATTATTCGAATCCGAAAAAGAATAACCGTAGTGACCCTCGAGTTTAACTGTTTATGTTATAGTTGAAAGATGTTATATATCTTCTCAAAAATCAATTTTGTTTTTGTGTAATCAAGCATAGTTAAATTAAAAAACGTAATTAACATCTTAGATATACAATATAAACAGTATTAATTCAATGTTTATGCTTGTAATACAAAGAAGAAGTAATATTAATTAGTGTATCAGAAACTGCATCTGATATTGCTGCGTTTGGACTGCATAAAAGAAGGTTAAGATTAAACAACGTTAGTTATTATCTATGACAAGATTGAGGTGAAATTTGGAGTATCACGGATTCAACAAAGGGAATATTTGCATCTCCAAATGCAATGTTTGAGATGATGTGTTGGACAGAAAGTGAAACTCTCGTAGTTATCGAAGACCGATTGAACAACAGTGTCAACTTGTCGCTACTCTTTGGAGCACTTTGGACTTTTGAATCATTCTTTTTTATATATTACTGCAATGCAATGACCTCATTCTAAGCATCAAAACAGTATCCAACTCAATTTGAAATCACTTTTCATTTTTCCACACATGCCATTTGGCATCATGCACTAGAAAAAAACTTAATGTGCTCCATAGTCACTGAGGTAACTATAATAACTACTTTTCTTCTCTTCAGTCTTGCTTTTAACCCTTTTTTTCACTCATCATGGCCATGCGTTGCCATATCAGTATCTCAGCATGTCTCCTCTGTTGTCTGAGAATCTGTGTGATATTTTCCTACCACTTACATCTGTGTTGCTTCTGCTATTCACTTCAAGTTTACGAGTTTATGCTTACAATGACAATGACATTGCAGTCACAACAAGAGCTGCATGCAATAATGGTCCAAGCTGACTGAGAAGTCCTCTTCACAAGAAAGTGGTTCTGTAAGGTATGTGTTGGTTAACTTCTCTCTAAACATTGCTGCAATTTCTTAATAGCAAAGAGCAAGTAAAACTCGTGAATTTGTCATTTCTAAATTTGGCGACTTCCTTCCCTTAAGGAAACAAAACACCTTGTTAATTTGTTTAGAAAAAAACTGTTTTCTGATTCTTTATTGTACCCTAAGTTCTAACAACACCTTTTGAATCCATAAATGCTACCCCTGAAAACTATCTGAAGAGAAAACTTTTGAGCATGATCATGACATTTACTTGTGTACTGTGGAATTGGAGAATGATTTATGCATATGGATTAAAACTAAAGCAAGTGAAGTTGAAGACAAAGTTGTAAATTGATCTCACAACTTTCATTGCAGGATTCTAAGATGGATACAGAAAAATCAATAGATGATCAATTCTCCAAGCTTCATCCTTCCATGCCAGTAAACACCAAAATTGGAATAGTGGGTGCTGGTCCAAGTGGCTTATCAGCTGCTTATGCACTGGTCAGGCTTGGATATAATAATGTCACTGTCTTAGAGAAACATCATTCAGTTGGGGGCATGTGTGAGTCAGTAGAAATTGAAGGTATTTTATATCCAAATACCACTCTTTAGTTGATCCAATTGACTGTGAATTTTAATTGTAAGTGTTGTACACAGGAAGGGTTTATGATCTAGGTGGCCAAGTTCTTGCTGCAAGCAGTGCTCCAGTCATCTTTCACTTGGCAAAAGAGACAGGTTCTCCACTAGAAGAAATGGACTCCCACAAGCTTGCTGTTATTGACAGTTCCTCAGGAAAATACCAAGATATCAAAGTTGCTGATGATTATGTATCTGTCATGTCACTTACATTAGCAATCCAAGTTAGTCTACTACTTTTCTTTCATAGACACACAGAAAATTCCTTAGTTCCCACGACATAAAAATTGAAACTTGTAAATTGAATGGTGTTAACTCTACTGGTTCTACTAACAGGAAAAGGTGAAGCATTCGGGTCGTTTTGGGGTTCATGCTGTCAGTGAAGTTGCTTCAGACTTAGCTCCAGAATATCTTGAGCAACACGGACTTAAAACTATCCCAAAATCTGTGGCTTATGGTTACACTGCTTCAGGATACGGGTTTGTTCAAGATATGCCTTATGCCTACCTTCATGAATTTACCAGAACTTCCATGGCTGGAAAAATTCGACGATTTAAAGGTGGATATACGAGTCTTTGGCAGAGGATTGCTGATTCACTTCCTATTAAACTTCACTGTAACACTGAAGTGCTCACTATCAAGAGGAACTCTGATTGTGTGACCGTTAATGTCAAGTGCTCAAATGAAATTGAAACTATGGAATTTGATAAGATCATAATCTCGGGTAACTTCCCACTAAAATATGGAAGAACCTATAGATCAGTGCCTTCAACAAACTTAGGTATGTACATTTATCACATTTACATTTTGTTTTTGTTTGAGTTTAATTAGAACACAGTAAATTAAAAATATATCGAGAACGTAATAAACACTCTTAACAATTGTAAGATAGCTTGTAATTACATGACTTTGTAAAAGTCTTTATAGCAAAAGTATGTCAAAATCATATCCTTTTCTTGTGGCAGAGTGCGAATCAGAAGTCATGGATGTAAGTGAAGTTGAAAAGGATTTATTCAGCAAAGTTGAAACAAATGACTACTACACAACTGTTTTAAAGATAAAGGGCATGGAACATATGCCTGTTGGATTTTATTATTTTAGAGAATATATGGAAGATCCTAGCACGATTGGAAATCCAGTTGCCATGCAGAAGTTTTATGCAGACAGTAATATATTCTTGTTCTGGTCCTATGGAAACTCTGCCGATATTAAGGGACCAACGGTCAATGAGCTTGCAATCAAATCAATAAAGTCCATGGGAGGAGAAGTTGAGAATTTCATTCTTCAACGTCGTTTTAAGTACTTTCCTCACGTCAGCAGCCAAGGTATTTTTTCAAGTAGTTTTCAACATTCAGTTTCCCCTTTCAAGAAAGATTCTAAATTTTGAAGTTTCAAGTGTAGATATGAGAAACGGATTCTATGAGAAGTTGGAGTCGGAGCTTCAAGGTTCAAGAAATACTTATTATGTCGGTGGGCTTATGGCGTTTGAGCTTACAGAGAGAAATTCATCTTATGCCATGGCTTTGATCTGCAAGAAATTTTCAAATAGCAGTGATTTGCCAGTGTTTCCTTACACTAAGGTAATATAGCAATTATTACGAGTCACTCACTGATTTGAATAATCTAGACTTTACATACTTTGATTAGTCGTGTTTTATAAATAGAGCTGCACTTACTAGAAGTGTCTTCTGCAGAGTTTGTTTCCATTGCAAACTGAGTTCCAGAAAAAGGAGCCTAAAGAACTTGGTGAATTGCCCGGAGTGCAGTTTCCAAATTTGCCAACTTTGAATAGCTATTTAAAGCATTGGGGAACTGATCCAGTCACTCAAAACAGAACTCTTTACACTTGGATAAATGAAGGAGGGACAGTGGGTGGCAAGAGGACATATAGAGAACAACACTTAAATGCTTCTTGTATTGCACATAAGCTCTTAACAAGTGAAAAGCCAGTGATCAAGCCTGGTGACAGGGTTCTCCTAGTCTATGTTCCTGGCCTAGATTTCATTGATGCCTTCTTTGGATGTCTAAGAGCAAAAGTTTTACCAGTCCCAGTTCTTCCCCCGGACCCCATGCAAAGAGGTGGACAAGCACTTCTAAAGATTGAGAACATTGCCAAGTCATGTGGCATAGTGGCGATTTTATCAACAGTGGCTTATCATTCAGCAGTACGTGCAGGTTTAGTGAAAAGTTTTATCTCATTAACTGGAAAGATTGGGAAACCCGCAGCTCAGTGGCCTAAACTTCCTTGGCTGCACACTGACACTTGGGTCAATAATAACTCAAGAAATTTGGCTTTGGAAGATGCAGATGATCAATGTGAATCCAAGCCTGGTGATTTATGTTTCTTGCAGTTTACCTCAGGTTCAACTGGTGATGCTAAAGGAGTCATGATAACACATGGAGGGCTTATTCACAATGTGAAGTTGATGAAAAGCATATACAAGAGCACCTCAAGGACTATGCTAGTGAGTTGGCTTCCTCAGTATCATGACATGGGGCTGATTGGAGGACTTTTTACAGCTCTTGTTAGCGGTGGATCTGCTGTGCTTTTCTCACCGATAACATTTATTAAGAAACCACTCTTGTGGCTTGAAACCATGAGCAAGTATCAAGCAACTCACAGTGCTGGCCCCAACTTTGCTTTTGAGTTGGTGGTTCGAAGGTTAGAGTCTGAAAAAGACAAGCTTCAGAATTTAAACCTTTCATCCATGATTTTTCTCATGGTTGCCGCTGAGCCAGTGAGACTGAAGACCCTGAAAAGGTTTCTTGATTTAACTGCTTCTTTTGGCTTATCTCAGAAGGTGATGGCTCCTGGATATGGCTTAGCAGAAAATTGTGTGTTTGTCAGTTGTGCATTTGGTGAAGGGCGTCCTATTCTTGTTGACTGGCAGGGAAGAGTTTCTTGTGGATACATTCACCCAGGTGATGCAGATATTGACATTAGAATAGTTGATCCAGAGAATGGTGAAGAGCTTCGAGAAGATGGAAAGGAAGGAGAAATCTGGATAAGTAGTCCAAGTGCTGGAATAGGATACTGGGGAAAGGAAGAACTGAGTCAGAAAACTTTTAGAAATGAGCTTCAGAACCATCCTGGACGAAACTACACAAAAACTGGAGACTTGGGAAGAATAATTGATGGGAAGCTATTCATCACCGGGAGAATCAAGGATCTTATCATTGTGGCTGGAAGAAATATCTACTCAGCAGATGTTGAGAAAACAGTGGAGAGTTCATCTGAATTTCTTCGTCCTGGGTGTTGTGCAGTCGTTGGTGTCCCTGAGGAGGTTCTATCAGCAAAGGGGATTACCCTGCCGGATGGATCTGACCAAGTTGGCTTGGTTGTGGTTGCTGAAGTTAGGGATGCTAAAGCGGTGAGCAAAGATGTGATCGAGCATATTCAGACTCGTGTAGCAGAAGAACATGGAGTCAGTGTTGCTTCTGTCAAGCTGATCAAGCCAAGAACCATCAGCAAAACAACATCAGGAAAAATCAAGAGATTTGAATGTCTCAAACAGTTTGCAGATGATACACTGAATTTGGTGCCTCAACCTATTCAGACAAGGAGAACACTGTTAAGATCATTTACTACAGGAACATGCACAGAAGGAAGAACACCCCGGGCCCAGCTGGTGAGAAGTAGTAATCCTCTGCCTATTCCAAGAATCAGTAACAAGGAAATTGTGGAGCACTTGAAAAGGCTTGTTTCTGAGCACTCAGGAATCCCAGTCAAAGATATCTCAGTCACAGAAAACATGTCTGCATACGGAATTGATTCAATCGGAGTGGTTAAAGCAACTCAAAAACTCTCAGATTTCCTGGGTGTGCCAGTTGCAGCTATAGATGTCTTCACTGCATCATGCATTCAAGAATTGGCTAACTTCTCCGAGAATCTTATGTTAAAGTCTCAACCTCAACTTATGAGCAATTCATCCCATGCTCTGGGTTCTGAAATTGACACCACTGATATGATTGTCGATGTGTCCAGGTCTCGCCAATGGGGTATCCGTTTACTCCAACTCCTAGCACTAATTTATATTTCTGTCATGCTGTTTTCTCCTGCTTACCTATCCATCACTGTTTTTCAAAGTTTCATACCAAATGCCAGCGAATCGGTATATGGAATGCCTTGGTCAAACTATTTGCTTTCCTTGACTTTGGCACCCCTTTCTTGGATCCTTTGCATGGTTTCTACTTGCATTTGCATTTCACTTTTGGGGAATTCTTTCTTGAGGCCAAACTATGCCCTGACACCCGAAATATCCGTCTATTCAATGGATTTTGTCAAGTGGTGGGCGCTGTATAAGGCTCAGGAAATTTCTTCAAAAGTTTTGGCAACACACCTCAGAGGAACAGTGTTTCTGAAATACTGGTTTGAGATGCTTGGTGCAAGAATTGGATCCTTAGTTTTGCTGGACACAGTTGATATCACAGACCCTTCTCTGGTTTCAATTGGAGATGAAGTTGCCATTGCTGAGGGGGTTTTGGTTCAAAGCCATGAGGTGAAGAATGGAATTCTAAGTCTCCTCCCTATTAGGATAGGTAAAAATTCTTCAATTGGGCCTTATTCAACCATTCAGAAAGGAAGTGTGATTAAAGAAGGATCTGAAGTAGAACCCCTGCAAAAGGTTGAAGGAGGCCAACATGTGCCCAAACCTGCTAAGCTTAATAACGTTAAAGAGGTCAGTAAATGCAAATTGCTGAAATAACTGAAAATGTGCTTTATTTATATTTTAGTTTCCATTGATTGATCTATTGCTACAATTCCAATACTTATGAGAGCATTGTCGTTCTTTATTGTTCAAAAAATCGTCATTTCATATAATTGCTATCTCATATATTTAAGCTCGAACTAATAACTAGGGTCTTATTTTTACGTTTTCTTTTTATTTCAGAATGCAGTGTTGCTAGTTACAACCAGCAAAACTCAGTCTAATGCCATGTATCATTTTCTGGGGATCTATCTTACTGGCTTTCTCAGCTCCCTTGCTGCAGCCATTGCTTACATCCTGTACATATGGTTCTTCCAGATACCTGTATCATTCCAGCACTTTTCATTTGTTTGCTTATGTGGGGCATTCCATTGGATCCCATTTACCATTGTTGCATATGCCACCATGTTTTCTGATATCCCATCAAATCCTATTTTCTTTACCATTTCATTTTCCTTCGCGTACTTGCTTCATGGTCTCATACTCACATCTCTCACCTGCGCATTGACCCGTTTACTCAAATTCAGTCAAAACCAAACCCATTTTAAAACCCGGCTTAGACATCAATTGACCATTTCCTGCCACCAAAGATTTGCCAAGCTTCTCTCGGGAACAGAAGCCTTCTGCATATATTTACGCCTTTTGGGTGCAAAAATTGGCAAGCACTGTTCTATCAGAGCCATCAACCCAGTATCAAACCCCGAGTTAATGTCAATAGGTGATGGAGTCCATCTTGGTGATTTTAGCAAGATAATCACCGGTTTTTACTATTCAAACGGATATGCTTGTGGAAAAATAGAGGTTCAGGAAAATTCAGTAGTGGGAAGTCAAAGCCTAATCCTCCCAGGTTCTGTTGTAGAAAAGAATGTCATTCTCGGTGCTCTTTCAGTTGCTCCAATGAATTCCATACTCCATGAGGGTAGCGTGTATATTGGATCTCAAACCCGAGTTGCAATCAGGAACTCTTCAAACTCTCTAGATGAACGGATAGAGGAAATGAACATGGAATACAAAAAAGTAGTTGCAAATATGGCTGCAAATTTAGCTGCAACAACTATCAATGTCAAAGCAAGATACTTCCACCGCATTGGTGTCAGTGGAAAGGGGCAGTTGAAAATCTATGAAAAACTTGAGGGCATTCCACTGCACAAGGTTTTTCAACCTGGTAAAAGCTACCCCGTCATGTTAAGACACAGTAATAGCTTGAGTGCTGATGATGATGCTAGGATCGATGCACGTGGTGCATCTTTGAGGATTCTTTCTGATGCACCCGATTCTAACCGTGTCCCCCTCATTGACCTGACACTAAAAACTGGCAATGCGTTTTATGCTCGCACTATTGCTGATTTTGCAAGCTGGCTTGTGTGTGGACTTGCTGCGAGAGAGGAACTTGTCAAGCGTACCCCACATGTTCGTGACGCAGTGTGGAATTCACTAAGACATGCTCACTCATATGCTGAATTGCATTACTACTCAAACATTTGTAGGCTCATGCGCTTCACTGATGGACGACAAATGTACGTGAAGTTTAAGCTGAGACCTATTGACAGAAGCATTGGTGAGGACACAGGTAAGGTAAAACCAACTGGGATTCTTCCACCGGAAACAGGTGCAATTCCAAGGGATGAAACTGATACACGCCCGTTACTTTTCCTTGCTGAAGATTTTCAACGGCGCGTGAGTTCCCCCGGCGGAGTTCGCTATGTCTTCCAAGTGCAACTCCGACCAGTGCCAGAAGATGAAGCCACACGTGACATCGCACTAGACTGCACCAAACCATGGAATGAAAGTGAGTTCCCTTACCTTGATGTGGGAGAGATAAACATCACCGAGAATCTCTCAAGGGAAGAATCAGACAGGCTTGAATTTAACCCCTATCTCAAAAGCCATGAGTTGGATGTGATCCCTGCCACTTCCAACACCCAAAGTGCCTCAATCGATCATGGCCGCTCATTGATCTACGAGATTTGCCAGCACGTGCGTAATAGACAGCCACTCCCAGTCTCTTGGAGAAACCTCGTAGAACAATCTAGCGTTAAGGTAGACTTGTCCTGCTGCCCTGTCGCAGCATCAGTAGCAACATCAAAGCCCAAAAGGGAGACAAAAATGGTGACAACCTTAACATTAACAAGAACCTGGTACCAGACATTCTCAGCGGTTTTCACTCAACCCTTGCTACAAGCAGTTTTGCCTTACACGGTGGTGGGTTTGTCTGTTTTTTCCCCTTTGAATTTTGTCATGAACATGAAGAACGCCGAAAAAGTCTCGGTGCAATGGTTGTTTCCTTTGTTTTGGATTCTCTCGGGTGTTATGGGCGCACTGGCATGTGTTGTGGCGAAATGGGTTCTGGTTGGAAGGAAGAGAGAGGGTGAAACAGTAGCCTTGTGGAGCAAAAGGGTCACCATGGATAGCACGTGGCAAGCCATTAGAACGCTGGTTGGGGAGTATTTCATGGACATAGCAAGTGGGTCGTTTTTGTTCGTGTTATGGATGAGGTTGATGGGTGCAGATATAGACATAGATGGTGATGCTTACGTTGACAGCATGGGAGCTTTGTTGAACCCAGAAATGGTGAAGATTGAGAGAGGAGGGTGTGTGGGAAGAGAAGCATTGCTATTTGGACACATATATGAAGGTGATGAAGGTGGAATGGTGAAGTTTGGTGGAATCAAAATTGGTGAAGATGGATTTGTAGGAAGTAGAGCTGTGATAATGCCTGGTGTTCATTTGGAGAATGAAGCCAATCTCTCAGTCTTGTCTCTTGCAATGAAAGGAGAAATAGTTAGGTCAAGATAAACTATATATAAATAATTATATAACCTATACATAAATAATTATATAATGTAAGTTTTCATTTACTATATAGTGTGCTGATCCCATCATTACTTAGGATAGATCAAGGTAATAATTATCTTGAAACTTCTAATTATGTGAGATATAGATCAAGTGTTATCAAAAGTTTGTTATAATAAAGATAACATTCAAAAAATATATATATATTTTTATTATATTCAAAATTATTTTAAATAATTACCATTATTTTTTGTGTACTGTGTTTTTATTTTAAATATATATATATGTTTCATAATAGTATATACATAGATATCAATACTTTCTAAAGTAGTGTATATAATAATAATATTATTATTATTATGACATCAATACTGTAATTCTATAAATTTATTGATTTTGTAATGATTATGTTAGAAATTATATAACTATAAACTTTGATTTATCGCTAATATAAACACTTAAAAAATTAAGTAAATTAAATAAGAAGATTAAAATTATATTTAAATATCATAGTAAAACGGACATTTCTTCTTATGATTTTAGTTCGTAGTTTGGGTAGGTTCGGTTCACCAAACGCAGAAATGTTAGAAAGAAAGAAATCACTACTTAATCAAATTCACATTGGAAACTGTCAATAGATGACGTGAATGTTTTAAAAGATTTTTATGGAATTTACAAGGGTCTGTGAAAAAATTAATTTTTCAAGTTTTTTTATTTTTATCTTGATAGAATTTAACCATTTCAATGTAAATTATCTTTTCTAATAAGTTCCTTTTTAAAATAATATAATTTTCATTCAAATAATTTTACAATTATATAATAAATTGTAACTAACTAATGTTTAGTTAAATTATCTACCCGCATAATATTCTTCATATACAAAAATTTATATACTATTTTGTATTCTCTTAATAAATAAATCCCATAATAGAGATTAAAAAATTCAAGAAAAATAAACAAATCCCTCAATCAAGGAAAAGTGACGAGGAGAATTTTTTTTTCTTACTTTTTCTAAAAAATAAATGATAAGAAGGATTATTACTATTTATCTTTTTATAACTTTGGATTAATCCAATTTTAAAATTTACTACAAAAAATATCGAATACATTAGACTTATGATTCAACAACAGTGGTGCCAATTCTTTAATTTATTCTATTTATATAATATTTTATGATTTTTTTTCCATCATGCTAATTATTTAATTTCAGTTTATATCTCTTTGTTATAAAGAAAAATATTATGCAAACTCTCCTAGACAAAAGGAAGGGACTTGCTAAGTTGTATCTGTTATGTTTGAGCGTTGTAGATAATCAGTTTGCACCAGTAAAAAAATTTTCTTTTGTTGTTTCATTTAGAATTCACAGATTCAGTACATAGGTTCTTTTGTTTTTGGTGCATCTCGTGAAAAGAAACTAGGAAGAAAGTTGCAGTGACGCTTGAGATTACTGCTTTAATATCTTGTATGTATTTTGCGTGTGCATGAACTTCAAAGAACACCAAATATTTGGTTTGAGTGGTTGTGGTAGTTGAAGAAACACCACTGATGCACAAAACCTGCTCCATGAAAAATAAGCAATCCATAAAAAATGCAAAAAAGTGCAACACGTTCAACTTTTGCCTTTTCCTCATGCCATGTTTATTTATTTGGATGAAATGTTTCTTTTGAGCAAATTGAGAATCTGAATCAATAGAAGGAAACACAAGGGTTCCGAATTAAATGGTTCTTTGAACGCATCAGGTTATTGTCGATTTCTTTTCTAAGGATCAACTTCTTATCTTTATATAAAAGAAGGATTTTGAAGTGTTTTCCTTACATTTGGGCAGGTTAATTGGTGAGTGTGGTGTCTGAGAGAGTAAAATGCATAGGCCAGAAGGGCCAGCAGAGTTTGCTCTCAAGGAGACCTCGCCAAACATAGGAGCAGGTGCAGTCATGAGGGACAAGCTCTCCTGCACCTATGACCTGGTTGAACAAATGCAATACCTTTATGTTCGAGTGGTGAAAGCCAAGGAATTACCAGGGAAGGATGTTACTGGTGGTGTGGATCCTTATGTTGAAGTGAAGCTTGGAAACTACAAGGGCATCACCAAGCACTTTGAGAAAAAGTCCAATCCTCAGTGGAATCATGTTTTTGCCTTCTCCAAAGAAAGGATTCAAGCTTCTCTGCTGGAGGTGGTAGTGAAAGACAAAGATGTTGCTGTGGATGACTTTGTAGGGAGAGTGATGCTTGATCTGAATGAAATCCCAAAACGTGTGCCACCAGATAGCCCTTTGGCTCCACAGTGGTACAGACTAGAAGACAGGAGAGGTGAGAAAGCCAAGGGAGAGTTGATGTTGGCAGTTTGGATGGGAACTCAAGCAGACGAGGCATTTCCTGATGCATGGCATTCTGATGCAGCAACTGTTGGTCCTGAGGCTGTTGCAAACATAAGATCAAAGGTTTACCTTTCACCAAAGCTTTGGTATGTCAGGGTCAATGTTATTGAGGCTCAGGACTTGATACCAACTGACAAAACCCGGTATCCTGAAGTTTTTGTGAAGGCCAACCTGGGAAATCAGTTTTCAAGAACTAGAGCATCTCAGAGTAAAACCATAAATCCCATCTGGAATGAGGACTTGATGTTTGTTGCTGCTGAGCCATTTGAGGAGCCTTTGGTTCTGACTGCAGAAGATAGGGTTGGTCCAAACAAGGATGAAATCCTGGGAAGGTGTGTCATTCCTTTACACAATGTGCAAAGGAGGTTTGACCATAAGCCTGTGAACACAAGGTGGTTTAACCTTGAAAAACATGTGGTTGTTGAAGGGGAAAAGAAGAAAGAGACCAAGTTCTCAAGTAGGATACACTTGAGGGTTTGCTTGGAAGGTGGCTACCATGTGCTCGATGAATCAACTAACTACAGTAGTGATCTTAGGCCAACAGCAAAGCAGCTTTGGAAGGCCAGCATTGGAATTCTAGAACTGGGGATTATAAGTGCACAAGGGCTGATGCCAATGAAGACTAGAGATGGTAGAGGAACCACAGATGCATATTGTGTAGCTAAATATGGGCAGAAGTGGATCCGTACTAGGACAATTGTGGATAGTCTTGCTCCAAGGTGGAATGAGCAATACATTTGGGAGGTTTTTGATCCATGTACTGTTATCACAGTAGGGGTCCATGATAATGGTCATTTACATGTTGGAGAGAAATCAGGTTCATCAAAGGATTCAAGAATAGGGAAGGTGAGAATTAGGCTGTCCACTCTTGAAGCTGACAGGGTTTACACACACTCTTATCCTCTTTTAGTACTGCATAATTCTGGTGTGAAGAAAATGGGAGAGGTGCAGTTGGCTGTAAGGTTCACAAGCTTATCTATAATAAACATGTTGTCTATGTATACACAGCCATTGTTGCCAAAGATGCACTACATCCATCCTCTGTCTGTGGTTCAACTAGACAGTCTTAGGCATCAGGCTATCCAGATTGTGTCAATGAGGTTGAGCAGGGCAGAGCCACCACTGAGGAAGGAGGTGGTGGAATACATGCTAGATGTGGATTCACACATGTGGAGTATGAGAAGGAGCAAAGCCAATTTCTTCAGAATAACCATAGTTCTAGGTGGGTTGATAGCCTTTGGAAGGTGGTTTGATCAGATATGCAATTGGAAGAACCCCCTCACAACCATACTCATTCATATCCTTTTCATAATACTGGTTCTGTATCCAGAACTAATACTTCCAACAACTTTCCTCTACCTTTCTCTGATTGGAATTTGGAACTTCAGATGGAGGCCAAGACATCCTCCTCATATGGACACTAGACTATCTCATGCTGATGCAGCCCACCCTGATGAACTGGATGAAGAGTTTGATACATTCCCTACTTCTCGATCATCAGATATGATCAGAATGAGGTATGATCGTTTGAGAAGCATTGCTGGGAAGGTTCAAACTGTTGTAGGAGACTTGGCAACTCAAGGAGAAAGGTTCCATAATCTACTAAGCTGGAGAGACACAAGGGCCACCACTCTCTTTGTGACATTCTGTTTCATTGCTGCACTGGTTCTCTATGTTACTCCTTTCCAAGTTGTCTTCCTTCTCATTGGTTTCTATGTTCTAAGGCACCCCAGATTCCGCCAGAAACATCCTTCAGCCCCATTCAACTACTTCAAGAGATTGCCTGCTAGAGTGGACACCATATTCTAAACATTGTTCATCTCTCAAAATTTTCCACACCATTATTACCTTCATCAGGTTTCAAGCCCTTTGCCATAATGCCTCTGTTAATGTTACGTTTGTTCATAGAAATTGTAAACTTTCATGTCACTGCATTTACTCTTATAAACAGTAGTATTTTCCTTGTAATTAACCCTGTTATGTTTTCAGTGTTTTGTAGTATAATTAATGTTACTATTGGACTGATCTTATTTTATTTATTGACTTGGTTAATTACTTTACTGAAGGTTTTAAGTATAAGGAACCAAAATTGTTTGTTTCTCCTATGCTATCCACTTCTCATGATTCAAGAGTTCAGGCTTTCAGCCATTTTTCAGTTGAATCAGTTTGACTCAGATGATATATGCTTCTGAAAAATCAATTATATAGATTTCACCAAAATATTGATTCCCACAACTCTGCTTCAGAAATCTTTTGGTTACTGTTACAAGTTTCAAGTTATTAAATAAGTATTCAAATTATAAAAATTACATTTGAATTGCTATTTATTTGTAAATATTTATATTCATTTGGTTTAATTTTAAACTTACTCTTATTTTCATTATTGATGATGGTTACAGGAATTTTATAAATAAATTACCTAAAGAGCACCTACCATTCCATATAGATAAGAATGTAATTAAGATATTTTTCCTCTGGTAAGAGAATTGTATATTATAAAATTAAATAATTGAACTTGTCAAATATACTTAAAAAAAATAGTGTGAAAGAGTTTCTTCGATTACAAATGTAAATAATTTGCTGCATGGCATGATCTTGACAATTGGCAAACCATAAAGTAATATGATTTCAAGTAATTTTGTGACTCATTATCAAGAATTAATCAAGTTCTTTTTTATATTTATTACCTATATATCAAGTTATAACATTTCTCAATGAAAGTTGTAAGGACTCCATAACTTATAAGGTCATTGGGTCTTAAGAAGGACAGTCAGACCCATTAGACCAAGACATTTGAGCCTTTGGGGAACTTAGTCAAAGATCAGAAAATCATTTCAGTCTTTCCCCTTTCTCTCTCTAGAAACTCCATGTCCTAACATATCTTTGCCTTCTCTCTACCATTTCAGAAAATTTAACCGTTCAATCTCTGAGTTGTGACTACTAAATCATTCCTGGTGCGGAGAGCTTCCATTCAAACCAAATATTTCTCCGTTCCGACTAGGTAAGCTACTTTTCCCTTTCCTCTTCACTGTTTTGATGTCTAGGGCATTCAACTCTACAGGTCGCATGCTATTAGCATGTTTCCCCTTGCATTCTCTGCCAAGTCAAACTCTGAGGACATTACTCTATCGCCATTTTGGTGATCATGGGTTTTGTGAGTCTAGTGCTGTGAGGATACTCCTAGGGCGGATATTGTGAGCTGCATTGAGCACCAAAAAGGTAAGGGGAGCTAACTATATAGATAAATATATTATTTCTTGGTTTGTGTATTCATTGATGGAAATATATGTTGAAGTTGTTGTGAATTGGTTGATCTGAAAATA
This sequence comes from Vigna radiata var. radiata, assembly GCF_000741045.1. NCBI lineage: Eukaryota > Viridiplantae > Streptophyta > Magnoliopsida > Fabales > Fabaceae > Vigna > Vigna radiata. The sequence goes on from NC_028354.1 coordinate 4,527,986, forward strand.
TGCTGCTCTTGTGAATGTAAGATGATATGTTCTGGAATATTATGCATNAATCTGTGGATTTGGTATTGCATGGGTTGGCTTGTTTTAAATGGATGGGATGTTGGAAATTGACATGCTGAAAATGTTGTGTTTACTGGAAATTTGATTTTTACTGGTGATATGATGAAGGGNCATGGNCTGTGTAGNATTTAGGGTCTGTGAGTGGAAGTGAGGTACTGGTTAAGGGTAATTGAGGTTTAAGAACGTCGTAGAGAAACTAGGATACTTTAATAAGTCGGTTGAACCTGATTAGGAACCTCCTTCTTTGTTGGTAGGATAGAGGGAACCTAAAAACCAGAGCCGGCACATCACTGATCATAGAGCAGCCCTGGCCTGGTCCAGTCAATTGTGACTAGTCATATGTGCTAGTGCCGAAGGTGAGTCCGATGCGTTGGACATTTGTTCCCACTCCGGTGACCAATTAGGGTACAACAAGGTTGGGAGAGAGTAGAAACCCTTAGGATAGTTAGAGGATCAGTAGAGGAATTGGGTTAATATTGGGTTGGTTAAAGGGAAACGAGATAGAAAATTTAGGTATCTGTGGTGCGGGGTGGGTACGGTCTGTCTAGGCAGTTTAGGTAACTTAATTTAGACTTGTTTGGACTATAAAACTGAACTAAAACCTATCAACAGTGTCATAATTGAATCAGGGCCATTAAGTCTTAGGTATGAATGTGTTAGAGTTAAATTCACACCTAGGTCAGCTTATAATTACTATAGGAATAGTTTAAATTGGTTAAACATGTTTCATATCAATATTAGTGTTACAGAATTTAAATTGAACAATTGGATATGTCTAAGATGTACCAAAACCAGAAAAAAATCAGGTTGCTGTCAAAAACTGATGAGAATAATCGATTATCTCACTTGATAATCGATTATTCTGGTCAGAACTTCATATTTTCTTCAAAGTTCTCGCAAATAATCGATTATCACATGTAATAATCGATTATCATATGTAATAATTGATTATCATTTGTAATAATCGATTATTGTCGTCGAAAAATCATCCAGGACAATTTTGAGTGGTTTTCGGGGTTCCGGGTATCATTTTTGGACGTTCCTTAGGTCGTTTTGGGGGTTTTGGACCCTTATGAAACTGTTGGTGATGGTTTTCAAGTCATTTTCATTGTCTAAGTATGAGTTTGTGGGGTTTGTGTTGTTTATTAGTTCTTTTGGGTNTGTTATTNGTTGNAAATGAATGTGGAATGATTNCAATGTAAATTATGACTGAGGTGATGTTGTTAAATTGAAAGTATGTGATCATAAAGGTTATGAATTGATGTTAAGTGTAACAAGCATGGTTCTTGGACGTAATTCCATGATCCTCAAGGCGAGGATTCATGGTGGTGCCCTTAGTGTTTTAAAATGAAAGTAGGGGCTCAGCCTTGGGAGTCATTCTGATACTCCAATGGTCAATCATACTCACTTAGAGAGGTTGAACCATGTGGTGAGGAGTAGCAGGAGGTCCTTAGTTTTGGGGGCTCCCAGTATGCCTCAAGGCCCGGAACGGACTAACCTCATGAGTGTGGCAGGGTGGGGAACCCAAGTTTCATAAGTCACCATGGGTGCAAGACTCGTCATAGCCCGACTATCATTTTAAAGTCCGGACGAGTCAATCTAGAAATTAACATGCTTAGGTTGTATTTCTGAAACTATTTGGTGTGAGTTATTTCTTGTATGTTACATGCCTAAATTGAGTTGCATGATTTTATATAATTAGCTCACCCTTGCTTGCTTGTGTTTGTATATGTTGTATGTTTTCCTTTTGCAATGATCATCCTTTTTGGATGTGAGCAGAGATGAATGAGGTCACTCTGGAGAACGTCCTAGAGGAGAGTGAAGATACTGTTGTCTAGACCCTCTAGAAATTTCTGAGTTGTTATGCCTCTTTGAACACTTATGTATTTTGAGAGACTTAGAATTTTCACGTTTTAATCTCCCTGCATCTGGATTACTGTAATCGTAATTTAAATACCTTAATCACTCTTGACTGCTTTCTATTATCATCTATGATGACGTCTTAATTTATATACATGTATGCTATGGGATGTCACAAAAGTGAAATCACATTATTTATGTTAGATGTAGTAAGAGTATTTTTATATGGACATTTTATATTTTAGTGGTTGTAAATAATTTTTATTTAGTTTTTATTTTTATTTGGCTAATAAAGTTTTATTAAACAACTCGATATCTTTTATGTCCATTTTTTATTACGTCCCATAAAATAGAATGGTAAGACAAGTCTTTATAATGTGAGTTAAAAATCTGAAGAACACTTGTTATAAGTTTTTGTTGTATAAGTGAACAATAAATCTGGTAACTCAAACAATTTGAATAAATTGAAGAGATCATAAATAGTTTGGATAAAATAATTTCTCATAAATACTGATGGTCCTTATCATGTTATTTTTTTTTCTAAACATTTCAAAATAAAATAGAATTTGTTTGGGTATAAGCTTATCCTTCAAACAAAATGTTTGATTTTTTTATCTATTAAGCTTATGTTAGGATTTAAAATTTAGAGCTTACTATTATTATAAGAAAAATTATTAAAAAATAAAAATGAAAAAAAAATAAATATATAATTAAAAAATACTTAAGAAAGAAAAAAACTATAATTTCCTTCATTTTTTTTACCTTAGATTCACTTTTGTGACCGCTATTATAAAGATACATAAATTTTGAATAATTTTATTTTTTTATTAATATATTTCATTTTATTATTTTAATTTTAAAAATTTTGTGAATAATTTTTAATCTACTATTATAATTTCTTTCTAAATGTTATTTTAATTTTTTTGTAGTTATTTTTTAAATTGATTGATTATCTACATTATGTGATAATTTTTTATTTTTCGGAAAAAATAAACAAATATACATGTATTTTCATTGGTATTAATTATAGAAATGTTATTATTTTGAAACTATTCATCAAAAAATTATTAATATTTACAGTAACATTTAATCAAAAATTATAATATAATTGAAAACTAACTTCTGTAATAATAAGTTTATAATATATATTTAAAGTGATTTTATCGAATTAATATATAATGCAACAAAACTAAACTTAAATATATATATATATATATATATATATATATATATATATATATGAAGTATATTTTAAATGACTTTAAATTAGCAATTAATGTTTTTTTAATTGATGTATAGAGATTATGGAATATCTTTCACTTCATTCTTATTCATTTAAATTTATTATTGATATTTATAATCAATTAAATCAAGATATTGTTGAAATAATTTAAAGAAAAATACTTTAAATTTTGTTTTCAGATATAAAAAGACTTATAAAACAAACTTATATAATTAATTACATTTAAGAGCACAATTATTATATTATAAATATGTTATTAATATTTACATACATTTTTGCAATATCTAGTTGATTATATTAAACATAATTAACCACGTATCGTTAAATATGATTGAATGTATTTTTTATATAATTGATTGTGTTTATATGTTTTTACTGTAATCAAATAAATAATTAAAAAATAATGATAAAAAATTATATACTATTAATTTTTATGGGTTAAATATGTTTTTAGTCCCTATACTTTGGGGGATTTTGGTTTTAGTCCCTATATCAAACTAAGGTACAATTTAGTCCTTCAACTTTAGAAAACTTTGGTTTTAGTCCTTTTTACCAAATTTTTTTAACTTTATTTGTTGTTTCAAACGCGTTTCTCAGTTAACATTGAAGCAAAAATGTGTCAAATAGTGTAAACAATCCAAATGTTATAATGAAACGTGCTTGAAACAACAAATAAAGTTAAACAAATTTGGTAAAAAGGACTAAAACCAGAGTTTTCTAAAGTTGAAGGACTAAATTGTATCTTAGTTTGAAAGAGGGACTAAAACCAAAATCGTCCGAAAGTATAGGGACTAAAAACATATTTAACCCTAATTTTTATTATCTTTTTAAATTTTATTATTTTATATTTCAACCTCCTCTTTTCTTTTTCATTTACATTTCATTAATTATTATTATTATCAAATATTAAAAAACATAAGATAAGAGAATAGAAATAAGGGTAGACAATCTAACATCTTGATTTGATTGATTCATACTTAGAGTAAAAGTGCTCAAGTTAGAATCTGTTATTATTCCTCTCTAATCAGAATATTAATTGAGTTATTTACTGTACTTATAGTAATTCCAAATTTTAATATTTTCTTCATTAAAATATTAATATTTATTATTCATCAGATATCATACAGAATTATTCTCATTTAATGGTTAATTATTGGATACTATAGTAGGAGATGACTACATTCATGCATTTTAAATTCCTCACAGATTACAAGTTTTTGAGAAACAGTCATAAGAGAAAAGCTTATACAAATCAATTCTAACCACAAAACTAATTTCCTCTTTTCCTAGTTTTTATTTTTTATTTTTTATTTTTAATACCACTAAGCCCTCTTCTTATCCTTTCATGTTCATTTAAATAAAATATTAATTATGAAAAAAATTCAATGACTTACTTAATTTTCACAATATTATTATTTTAACTTGAGAATGGTAGAAAATAAATATTTATTTAATATAATTTAAATTATAATAAATTAATGTCATAGACTTAATTATTTATTTGCTTAATATTTTTTATTTTAATACTTAAAGCTTATTTGTTTTCGTTTCTGGATATATTGTTTTTAATCTATTTCAGTTTCTAGAAATTAAAACAATATTTTAAAAGACATTAAAAATAATGTAAAAAGACCTAAAAGTATTAAATTATATATAAGGATTTTAAAAATTTTGTGCTTAGTAAATATAAATATTTAAAACTTAAACAAAACAATTAAATCATGTGAATTTTGTTTAAAAAAAATAATAAAATTGAGGCGTAGATTCTGAAAGAGGGAGAGAAGAGAAAAATAAAAGGTTTGAGTGATGGAAGGGTGAGGTGCACAGGACATGGGATAGGCGTAACCACAGAGAATTTTGACATTGAATGGCACACTTTCAATTAAAATTGTCTTCTATCTCTCTCTTTCTCATTCATCTCTTTCTTTCTCTTTCCTCTCCTTTCTGTCTCACCCCACCATCCAATTTCCAACCATAGTTCGTCACAAAAGCTAAAACCTTTTAGGGTTCTTATCATCTTTGCTCAATTCGTCAATAACAGAGAAAAAAGAAGAAAAAAAAACAGAGCACCCAGAACGGAACGAAACGAACCCAAAAGTTCAAATCTTTCTGCGATTTAGATGGCCGAAATGGAAGAAATTGGACCTGATGTCTGGTGTGTCTATTATGTTTTTTTTTTTCAGGAGTTTAATTTGGTTGCATGTTCTTCTGTAATAAAGTTTAATATTTTCTCTTTGCCCAGTCATTTTAAATATATATATTTGTTGGTTTATGATTTGTGAATGCTCTCTGTATCTTTTTTTTTTTTGTATAGCCTTCCTCCTTGAATTTCTATTGGCTGTTGTCAATCATAACTTAGTTTGATCTTTGGATTCATCCTATGGGGACTTCATGCTGGTTGTGGGATTTTCAATCAGATATGCTGTGTCAAATTGTTAACTACTGTACAGTAATTTTACTGAAGAATCTGTCTTTGGAAAGTGTGTGGGAAATCATTGAGCCCTTTAATGTTTAGTTATAATAGAAATAATTTATGGTTCGAGAGTGAAGAAACGAGGATGTGATTTTGATGGGTGATAAAGGTTTAGTTATAATAGTTATTAATTAGTCAATCCTGGTACAAATAATCCGAAAAGGTTTCATTTTGTATTGTACTTTGAATGTTCCAGTGGTCATTTAGGACATTGGAGTTTAGTTTTATGTGTCCAGTGATTAGTGGTGACCAAGTTAACCCACACTTTTTAAGGTCAAATTTGTACCCTTTTAACCAATCGAAGAGATTTTATTATATAATGAAGAATCTTCTGATTAATGGTCATGAGTTGAACTGCAGTTCGGATTTAGAAGTTGATGATATTAGATGCCCCAATATAGCAGAGAAAGATGTCAGTGATGAAGAGATTGAAGCAGAAGAATTGGAGCGGCGGATGTGGAAGGATCGAATCAAACTCAAAAGGCTAAAGGAAAGACAGAAGCTGGCGATTCAGCAAGCTGCAGAGAAACAAAAGCCAAGGCAGTCCAGTGATCAAGCTCGTCGGAAGAAAATGTCAAGAGCACAGGATGGGATTCTGAAGTATATGCTGAAGCTTATGGAAGTCTGCAAAGCCCGTGGATTTGTATACGGGATCATTCCTGAGAAGGGAAAGCCAGTCAGTGGTTCATCTGATAACATTAGAGCATGGTGGAAGGAGAAGGTAAAGTTTGATAAGAATGGCCCTGCAGCTATAGCCAAGTATGAAGCTGATTGTCTTGCTATGAGTGAGGCTGATAACAGCCGAAATGGTAACTCGCAGAGCATTCTCCAAGACCTGCAAGATGCAACACTTGGATCACTTTTGTCTTCTTTGATGCAACATTGTGATCCTCCTCAGAGGAAGTATCCTTTGGAAAAGGGCGTACCTCCACCATGGTGGCCAACTGGTAATGAAGATTGGTGGTCACAGTTGAATTTACCTCATGGTCAGAGTCCTCCTTATAAGAAGCCACATGATTTGAAGAAGATGTGGAAAGTGGGAGTGCTCACTGCTGTTATAAAGCATATGTCACCTAATATTGCAAAGATAAGGAGGCATGTTCGGCAGTCAAAATGCTTGCAGGACAAGATGACAGCAAAGGAAAGTGCAATTTGGTTGGGGGTATTAAGTCGGGAAGAAGCTCTCATTAGGCAGCCTAGTAGTGACAATGGTACATCTGGAGTAACTGGAATGCTACCTGGTGTTCCTGCTGAGAATAAGCAAGCTGCTACTAGTAGTGCAAGCAACTATGATGTTGATGGTACTGATGATGGCATTGGTTCTGTTTCGTCTAAAGAGGATAGGAGAATTCAGATTGTGGAAACTGAACCACCAGTTAACTCGCGCAGGGTTAGGAAGCCTGTCCAAGATAGAGATCAATCTAAGCAGCGACCGAGAAAAATCCGCGTGACATCAAGGACTGTTGACAAACCACCAGCACAATCTGACAATGAAGTTTTACATGTCGAGCCAAGAAGTAAAGGGCTTAATATTAACCAGACAGGAGCAGAAGTAGTTCGAATCCAGATTCATGGAAATGAACAGTCCAATGAGACAGATTCTGCTGCAAGGCCACTGGAAAAGGAGCTTGAGGTGCCTGCACAACTACCAGCACCCGAGTTTGATCATTACTCTTATTTACATACAAACAACTTAATTTCCACAGAAAGTATTTATACGAGTGGAAGGCCAATACACTATCCTGAGTTGCAAAACCCTGACATGCAGCATGAACCCACATATAATCTTTATAATCCAGCAGCAGGGTATGATCCTGGTCATAAGCAGCAGCTACATCCTGGGAACAACAGTGAAGGAAGGCCAGAGATTGATGCAGTTCATGTACAAGCTGTGCATATGAAAGGGGATGAAATTACTGGAGGAGATTTGCAATATTTTGGTAAAGATGCATTTCAGAACGAGCTTGATAGACCTATTGATCACCCTTTCTTTGGATCACCGCTTAGTAGCATGTCATTAGATTTTGGAGGACTAAACAGTCCCTTCCATTTAGATGATTTCTTGGGTGATGATGAAATGATACAGTACTTTGGAGCATAATTTATTGAAACTGCTAGCTCAGCAGAGACAGTAAGTGCTATTATTCTTCTCTTGTATAATGCTTTGTCAAAATTGTATATCATGATCCATGACTTGTGTATTGTATTAATCCTTTTCCAGGAATAACAAAAATTCCAGTACCTGTTGCTTATCTGGGTAAAGCTTCCCAGATTGGTATTAGTGTCTATGGAGTTTGAGGTTAAATTTTTTTAACTAACAGGTCATAAGCAGGGTATTAGAAGAAGTGAAGCATGAACTCCTGTATCAATCACTCCATTTCCATAACAATAAATATGTTTTAGGGTTGAATGTAAACTTATCAATTGTTGTATTTACCGAACTGCACATATGAATGAATGTTTAGTATTTTTAGATTTTTAGAATAGGGCTGCCTCCAAATTTAATAAACTATCTTTGTTTCTATGCTCTTGTGTAGGAGGGTTACATAAAAGTGTGTGATTGCATGTGCTTGTTTCCAAGAGCGTTGATGCATCCCCTTCTGCATAACATTTATATGTTTCCCTAGGGAGAGTGATCTTTTCCTATGGATGAAAAGTTTGAGACATTCAACTCACTTATTTTTTTAAACTCTCATTTTATAATAATATATCATATACTAAGAGAAACTATGAAAGGATTAGGATCTGATACAGTGAATTGGAGGATCTATTATTCCCTGTTCGGCCAATATGTTGGGTTTTCCAACAAATGAACAATTGTGCTCTTGGCCATATTAGGAATATAATATTATTGGATGAAAAGTTCACAGACATTGTGATGAGTGTCACTTGGCCTTAGTGCTCAACTACAAACTATGGAATCAATAAATGCGCACAACGTAAGCAGACAGTCACTGTCATGCTGTTTTAATATTCATTTCTTAAAAACAATAGTTTTAAGATTCTTGTTTTATTCTACTATTTTTCTTGGTTCCTTCCTTCCCTGACACTACATCACACCTTCAACCCCTTCAAAACATTAGTTTTAAAAATTAATATTCTTAATCTCTAAACTTTGATACAATATCATTTGATAGATTCAATTCAAATATTAACTTAGAATATCATTTGAATACACGTATAAAAAATATTAATATTATTGAATTAGAAAATTGTATCTATTTATTATTAAAGTTTAAAAGTTAAAATATATTAAAATTTGAGATATAGATAAATTTTTATTTTGTGTCATTTAAAATATAAATTTTTCAACTTTATATAACTAAAAAGCTGTCATATTCTCGGAAACATCATATAAGATTTTGGTTTTATTTCCTATCTTAAACAAAACTATAAAGATCATATAAAACGTGTGGGAAAGGTTTCTTTTGATCAACATTTTAAAATTTTAAATGATTTCAATTCTTTCTTTTAATACCAAAATGACATCTTTCGTATAACAAACTATATATACTTAAAAGACTTTTTAAGAAATTGTTCATTTTTTTTGTTATTTGCTATTCATATTTTTACTCAAATGAAAATGTATTCACAAGCTAATATCTATGCTTTTACCCGAATAATTCGTACATAAGGTGTGTATGTCATTAATTTTTCTTAATCACACCCCTTTTATTAAAAAGAACGGAAGAAATAAATTGCCAAAGAAAATTACCAATCGGATTGCATCTCAGTAATAACTCTTTTAAAGCTATTCGTTTTGTAAGAATGTGTAAGTAGTCATTAATTTTTCTTTATGATGCTCCACCCCTTTTCAAAAGAACGAAAAAAACAAATTTAAAAAATGATATTCAATGCCACAAAGTCCCTACTAACAAAATAGAGCCAAAACACAACCTTCAAAATGAAAAAAACAAGATAGAATCCAACCATCCAACACATCAATTTTACCTCCTTTTCCTTTTCCTGCTTTTGAGAAAAACACAACAATTCACGGTATTAATTGATATATATTCTGCATTTAAAATCGGGAAAACAAAGAGTCATTGTATTTTTTTTCCCCATAACGTACAAGTTATATATGCTTAGGAGTTCAACAACAATGAATAAAATACAATGAAAGGGGAGAAGATGAGGTCATCAATACTAGACGTGGTCAAATGCACCTTAGGAGTTACGGATACATCAGTACATTACATAATGAGTTGTTTCTATGGCAAGTTTCTGCCTTTTGCAGTTATGAACCCTACAAATTTGCATTGGATGTGACAATGTTCCACGAGCGCAATGCTATTACCAAAACTGGTATATCAGTATTTCGGATATTGTTTTCCATAATATAAATACAGAGTGTGTCCTGGCAGTCCTGTGCTGATCTCGAAAGAAATTTATCAGCTACCTCATTTACAGATTGTCCTTAACTGAAACAAAACAGGCAATGGTATAGAAACCGTCTACTTTTTCAATCATGGCTGAAGATATTATTTTTACAGAACAGGCTAATAAAGGATGCAAGAAAGATAGCATTTAAACCAGCATATAAAATATTTCAAGTCTAGGATCCTCTAATTATACTATAAGACAGTGAAGTACCTGCCGCCATCCAATAAATCTGCAGCTTTCTTATGCTGTCGATATTTCTTTCATCTAGTTACAATCAGAACTCAGCCTTCTCTTTCTTGGTCTGCCGATATTTCAGTATTATCAACATAATTTACAAACCAAACTTCTTTGGTCTCAAGAATGTGGAGGAACCCTTTCGTAAACCTGGCATGGAGATTTGCTGCTGATGCTTAGCTGTCTTTTCCTTCTCCTTCTGTTTCCTTTCTCTCTCAACCTCTGCTTGCACCTTCTTCAAGTTCTCCATCTCCTCCTCCATTGCTGTTTTCTCTTGTTTCTGTCTCTTCTTATGCTCCAGTAATGATGTATCAGACTCCTTCACAGAAAAAAACATGGGTCCCAACTCAGCCAGCCACTGGGGCTCCACTGCCGTGGCACACTGCATGTACTCCTTCGTGGTCAGGATTAACTCATGATAAACCACATACTCAGGAGTGCAGCCCATACCATAGAGAGCACTACTGGGATGAAGATGGCATGGCATTCCATTCCTGCAGTTAACATACTCTCCCACGCCCTTTAACCTTGCAGCATTGTGAAAATATGCAGAACAAATTGCTTTTCTAACAATGTCTGTATCAGGCCAACAAGAGGTTAAGGGGATCTTTAAAGTCTTCAGAATGTCAAGCAACTGGGATCTCACCTCTCTAGCCTTTCTTAGACCTTTGACATGCAAGAAATGATCATTGCACCAATCACCTCTGTAATCATGCTGTTTCCATTGCTGATAAACATTGTACAGGGTTAAATGATCGGACTCTGGCACAAAAAATCTTTCCCGGGCAGCATCACTCTCCTCTGCCCGATCCTTAGGTCTAAAGAAAACAGAGGGCACTGAAAGCATGGACACAATTGTCAAAACCTCCTCAAGACACCCTAACAGTTCACCTGTCAAAAGCATCTTGGCAAGTGGAGGGTCCAGCGGGAATTCAACCATTTTCCACCCAAGGTCAGTTAACCCCCCAACATTGTTAAGGGCACCCAGAACCCACAACTGGTACATCGAATTGAGAATATTATCTTGCGGAGGTGGATCCATGAAATCAAAATCAAGTAGATTCTCAACTTTAAGAGATTTCAGCAACAAGACCACATTACCAAGGTTAGTCCTCTGAATCTCTGGAACAGGACTAGGCAGCATTTCATTCAAGTAAGCACTCTCAGTATACAACCTATAGCATGTACCGGGGCCAGTTCTACCAGCTCGACCAGCACGCTGGTCAGCAGCAGCTCGGCTAACAGGGAAGACCTGGAGAGCGTCCATGCCCATCCTAGGGTTATACACCTTCATTTTACCGTAGCCTGAGTCTATCACATAGAAGATACCATCAACAGTTAATGAAGTCTCGGCAATATTAGTGGCTACAATACATTTTCGGGCTCCATCTTCAGCTTTTTGAAATATCTTAGCTTGCAAGTCGGCAGGAAGCTGAGAGTATATGGGAAGAATCAAGAGTTTAGGAACAACTTTATTTGAAGATGACACCATTTGCTCCATTCTTTCTGCAAGGGCATAGCAAGCTGCCTCAATCTCATCTTGACCAGTCATGAAGATAAGGATGTCACCAGGAGGACTGGTTATATGAATAGTCATGGCCTGCTTCACTGCACCTTCAACATAATCTTCAACTGGAGTTTTACTCCACAATATATTCACAGGAAATGTTCGCCCGGGAATGTGAAAAATCGGTACACTGCAAAAATGCCACAATTAGGTTGAGTCTAACAAAAGTCAATAACAGGAAACAATGCAAGATAACAAAGTGAATTACCTTCCAAAGAAATTTGAAAATTTCTGTGCATTCAGAGTTGCAGATGTGACAATCAGCTTGAAATCACGGCGTTGGGCTACAACTTTCTTCAATATTCCAAAAAGAACATCAGTGTTTAATGATCTTTCGTGGGCTTCATCCATGACAATAACCCTGAAACAGTTTCAAACAAGATGGTTGGTAACTGTTTTTTATTGCAAACAAACAATAATGTGTGAACATAGGGGGTAAATTTGTTAATATTTTCATACCGATACTTGTCTAGATCAGAATCTTTGAGTGTTTCTCGTAGAAGTACACCATCGGTCATGTACTGTAAAATTTAACAGCAGAAGTTTAGAGCATATCACTGTTCATGATTAATCTGTTCATAACCAACATAATTAAATTATATGCCCACATCGTGATACATGATGTATACACCCTATGTCAATTAAAGAATATATATAATGAAAAGAACCTACAAAATAGCATTCTAACATGAAACACAATATTTATTTCTAATAAATACAAGTACGGTTTACCTTTATAATAGTACTTGGCCCAGTCACATCTTCAAAACGTATAGCATAGCCAACTTTATCACCCAACTCTGTATCCATCTCTTCACTAACTCTCTTGGCAACACTCATAGCTGCCACACGTCTTGGTTGGGTGCAACCCACTATACCACTTAGAGTATAGCCATCCTCGTGCAGATACTGTTCAGAAAAATCAATTGTTAAGATGTCTATCTGGGATTCTGTTCTTGATTGGATATACATAGAAATAAAAGATATTGGCAAAGAAAATAAAAAGACAAAAAAACCTGTGTTAATTGTGTTGTCTTTCCTGAACCAGTTTCTCCAACCACAACCACCACCTGATTTTCGCGAACCACCTACACATTGTACATCAACAAAAAATAGTGTTCCAACATTTATGAGCCAAGACTGAGAGAAACAGAAAATCCAATTGGAAAAAGGACATGAAAAAAATTACAAAATGCAAAACCATAACGGGAAGAAAGAAGGAAAAGGGACTTGGTTGTGCTACATCAAAACCATATAATGATAAATATCAAGTTGACATGTCTAATCGTAGTCCCCTTCCACATGATATAAAGATGGATTAAACTATGATGACTGAGATATTCCTGTCCTAATGCTGAACAGTTAGACTGTGATTGATAGTGATCATTAATTACATAAACCCAAAAGATAGAATTCCCATAGGTTCATAAAATTTTTACAAAAAAGTGAACCTATCAATAACTGCACATGCATAACCAAGAGAAAAAATCAACCTGTAATAACTCTTCTCTCACTGAAAAAATAGGCAGATATTGTCTTTGCTCTGCAATGGTTTTTGACTTCGCAAAGTCACTCACGGCTTCTCCCTTCTTCAAATGCTGTGAAAACTTAGCTTCCTCTTTAAAATCAATTTCACCATCTTCACCCACTTCAGCAGTGTCTGCATCAATCTAGTATTTGCAAAATTTTAAATAAGATGAAGTCTTCAAACATGAAAAGAGAAAGCAAAGGACACAACTAGTCCAGAGTTCCAGAAGAATACCTGCTCTGCTGTTTTCTCAACACCCAAGATATCACCAAGTTTTGAGCCTGCAAGTTCCCAAAAGCGTTGGCGAGACTTGTTCATACTCTGCTTCTCATGGATTTCTCTAACCAGAGTAGACCCTTTACGAGATATTATAGCCATGTCAGATGTTGGATCTTTTATTGGCATAATTGGCTCAGCCTGCTTAGTAAAAACAACTCTGCCATCAAGGAAAGGAGGCTTTGTATCTGTGGCCAACATAGAAAGGGTAATTAGTAAAAAATTAGAGTAATAGCACACAACCTACATTACAACGTCAAAGTTGGCCAGATGATGAATATTTACCATGAACAAGTAGAATAACTTTGTGCTCCTCCTCATCATCAAATTCAGTTTGAACCTCTGTACCTCTAACCGCTCCAGATCTCAGCAGTTGCCTATCCTCCCATTGAGCATTATCAGCTGTGAGCTGGGACAACTTCTTGCTCTGTGCAAGGGACATCTTGGTCCCATCTCTTCTAACCTGAATTGTTGATAAACACACTTGTAAGATAATAAAACCCATACCAACTTGCCCCCAAAAAACATGCACCAACACATTAAACGGTTCTTAAATAAGCCAAATCAAGTATATTTCAACATATACAACAATAAGAAAAAATGTGGATGGTACAAACATAAGCACGATGCAAACACTGCCCCTAAAACACAGATAATGATTACTATGAGAATAGCTATTCTCTATGATTCACAAATACAGAGACTACTGGATACAAAACAAGTATCAAATACATTACGTGTCTGATATAGCAAAACGTATATTTTTATATAGGGTATAATATACTTACAGCACATTCAAAACAATCAAATTCCTCTGTATACATTAGAATAACTATCTTGAACAAGTGTGTATACCCAAATGTCATTCACCCAAAAGCCCCAAGATAGTAGATTGCAACATAACATATATCCATCTAGCTTACCAAACCACAACAAACTTAGACACAGAACGGATCCAAACAAAACCATTTTACTCATAAGAATAACTTTCATAGATTTCAATCTCTATCTAGATGAGATTAAAGTAAACATAACTAAATTAAAGATCACATCGAATAAATTTTTCCATGCAACCATCTATAAACTACAATATACAAAGACAAGATTAGAACTTTTTCTCATGCCAGCTTTTCCATTTTATCAGATCTTCTTATGGACAGTAATTGTAGTTCATCTACTTACACTTTAATTAGCAGCAGGAAGCTAAATGCCACAAAATTATGCAAATACATGCAAGGAAAAATTAGTGTGTGTCTGTGTATACGTAGATAGATAGATATAGATATATATGTTAAGAAATTCTAAAAGTTACCAGTCTCTTGGCCAGATCAGCCTCTTTTTTCTGAAAGGAAGCTTCGTCTCCAAGAAAAAGTGATGAGCTGTCGCCTTCAAACAATGTGCTACCTTCCTCTCTGTCATACCTTCATGATATAATTAAGATTAAAAAAGAAAACAGATTTAGCAAATTAAAAACGATAATGCACTGTGTAAAAGAATCATCTGCAGCTTCAGCTGTATCGCCACTAAGGCAAAACATGTGTGTGTGTGTGTGAATATGTGAAGAAAAACATCAAGCAATTAATTATAAAAGACAAGCACAAAAGGGGAACCATCATAGTATTACAATGTATCATTTTTATGCACTCTGGTATGTGATAGCACCACAATTTCCAAATTTAGTGATTTAAACAATATCAACGAAAAATACTTTTCAAACTAAATTTACCATGCTCGGTCAGCATCGTATTCCATCTCCAAACGCATGCTTTCAGTAATCTCATACTTGTGTTCTTCACCCAATTCAGACTTATCAGCCACTTCATCCTGAAAACATGAAAATCGCAATTATATAAGATGATGATATAGCATGCGTATTAAAACTAAAATGTAATCCATAATAATTAGTGTGAAATAAGAAAAACAGAAGATATTCAGAACTTTGCTATTTTTGTGTGTGTGTGCTGAAAACATTTATTTTATTTGTTCAGCATAATCTATAAAGAATCGTCAACTTCACAAATGAACTATCAGAAATGAGATACAAAATATACCTGAAATGAATTTGAAGTTTCCGATCTAAAATTAAGCTGATGTGACCTTCCATTGTGTCTAGAAACAGAAGATTTGGCTGAAGATCCAGAAGCACGTATAGGGATAGGAGATGGAGAAACATGATCCCAGGGGGAAGATGAATTAACTACACTCAATTCAACAAACTAAATGTTATTTCAAAGACTGCCATCATAAAATTGAATAATTGGGATTAAAAACATTAAAATTTTGAAAAATATAATATTTGAAATAACATACAAGATGAATGAGGTGTGTTGCCCCCCAACCATGGTGAAACTAATCGAGCATCTGGTGAGGCACCTAAAAACATTGGTGATGGTGAAGGTTGATGACGTCTAGAACTAGAGACATTGTCCCTTCGTGGAGTTTCATTCCATTCCCACCTGCCATCATCCCAGTCAGACCTGCCTGCAAGTGGAAAATAGGTAAGACCTAGTCAAAGAATAGCTAGTTCTCCAAATGCATTGAGACTAATTGTAAAAAAGAAATAACTTATATGTCAATTTAATATAATTGGAAGCAAAAGGATTTTAGTATTCCAAGCATAGATAAGTCAACAATATGTATTACCTTCAATGCTTGGATTAATCCCAAAAACCTTAGAGGAAACAGAAAAATAATTACATACCAGGCGTTCTCCTGGAATCTTCGTGTCTGCTTCGCTTTCTACCATGATCACGGTCATACCTACTATGTGAATCCCTTTCTGAATAGGATCCTCCCTTACGTTCATAGTAGTTCTGATGACGCACTCTTCCGCTATCACTTCTTGAATCATCCCTGGAATGCCTCCTCTCACTCCTGTGATCCTCCCTATCATATCCAGAAGGTGATGGAGGAACCTTCAAAATTAGATATATGCAGCAAAGTGTCAAAATAGTGAGAATTTTACTGAATACAAATTGCTAATTGTGAAAGAGAAATGCAATATTAAGAAATGAAAATGTTGATTTTTTATCACACTGATCAAGAAAAGGAGTTTTTTTCTAAAACTTCCTACATAATAGCACTCATCTAATACTCTTCATCTTCTGCAAAGCATTTCAGGAAAACCAACACGCAACAGCCACTCAAAATGAAAAGACAGCAATCTAAAGGAAAAGTTTTTCTCATTCTTACTTTTTTTTTCTTTCCTTATATTCGCAAACCTTTCAGCCGACAACAAATTTGAACATTATTTCACAAATTAAATATTTGTTGGGACAGCATCGTGACACTTTAAATGTTGTCCCGAAGCCATTAAAATGAGACCATCAAATATGAAAATAAATAAAGAAAAGGTAAAGAGAAAAAATCTTAGATTTGAGATCGCTTGCTCAGTTGAACGAACCTTGTTGGTATCACCATAGTGATCTTCGCTCACTGAACTTTCTGCATTGACAAAGCCACAAAACATTGAGAGGTTATTATTTGCTTTGCTTGAGTTAAATCTAATAACTAAATCCCATCATATAATGAAAAAAATAAACTCACTTCATAAACAACTTTAAATTATCATTTTAAACATGTAAACAAAAATATATTTCCTTTACAAATACCATACCATTTGTACTACATTTTTAGCTCACTTTACAAATCCAAAAAGCTTTGAATATACCACTTTGTCAATTTAATTCCTCATGAATGACCAACCAGATGACTACTTTAACCAGTACACACAACCTCGTTAATGGAAGTCTACAGGTGGCAACAACTATACAAAACAAAATTATTCATATAATTAAAAAAAGTACCTGCAGGTGATGTTTCACTGGTAGTGTCACGATATCTTCTATTAGTGTGTCTGTGTCTACTGACAATCCCACCCTGTTCACTTTCTTCAACGGACAACTCAGACTTATCTTCATCTTCTGCAGAAGCGGCAATGGAGGTGGTTCTTTCTTTTGGTAACTTGAATCCCCCATCATACTCAGACCGTTTCGCACTGGCGAGGGTATCAAGTCCTATTAAATAATGTAATAAGATAAAGCATTAGCATTCAGCACCCAAAAATTGTAAAACGTGACATAAGAATCAGATAGTCTAACAGAACAAAAAAAATACTAGTGATACAAAATGCATATCAAAACAAAAAAAAAAATACCAAAACGTGATTTTCTCTCTTGTGGCACGTAAACCACCCTATCCTTCCCAGGAACATAGAGTCCACCACTGGTAGGCTTTTCTGGTTCCAGTGTCATGGTAGTCTGGTTTATGTCAACCACTTCAGAGAAAGCTCCACTTTCCTATTCAAAACCAACAACAACAAAAACCGATCAAACTAAAATTCGAAACAGTTTAGCAAGATGGCAGCAATAAAACAACTTCAATACTAACCTCCATGATATAAAGTAGATGAATTCTATGTCACGAACTAGCAAAGTAGATGAATTCTTTGTCACGAACTAGCAAAGTCTAGGAAGAAGATTAGCAAGAATATTACTGTGTGAAAATAGACTAAAATTAAGCAACTCCCAAAACCCTAATTGCTAATCGAGACACTCGGTAAACTCGACTTGTAAAAGTCTACTTCATATAAAAATTCAACTCGTGAGGATGTACCAAAATTGATTTTACTAGAATTTGAACCACTCCCGGACACATTAAAACTTGTATCTGAATTTACCAAAAAAAAAAACAAAGGCTCCAATCTGAAATTGAAGCCACACCCTCAAAATAAAATTAAGACCAAATTAAATTAATGCGCGCCCAGCTTACCTGAAAACAAAAGAAGAACGGAAGGAAGACCAGCCGACGGCAGGGACACGACGAGGCGAGGCGAGGCGACGGCAGGGCGAGGTGAGGGACGAGGAGGCGAGGCACACGACAACAGGACGAGGTGAGGCAAGGCAGGGCACGGCGACGAAAGGGCGAGGCGAGGCCTTCGAGTAGGGTTTTTGAATCTTGGATTTGGATTTCTGATTTGGGTTTTTGGTTTTGATTTTTTTTTTTTTTTCGAAACAGAAAGTATAACTATAGTTTTTCTGCTAGTTTGAGTTCAAACTGCAAAACCTCAAAACTCCTTGCAACAAACAATTAGGACCTTTGGAGTTATCCAAAGACCAGAAAAAGAAGTTTGTGAGAGGTATTATGCAACAATAAGTTGTGGCAAAAGGGAATACTAAAAATTTAATATAAAAATTAACAAAAAAAAATTATCTATATCTATACTAATTATTTTTTAATGGTTTCATGTCATTTTTTCATAAACACAATTTTTATCTTTATCTTTATTAATATAGAAGTTATTTTATTATTTTAATCTTTCAATTTTATAATTATTGTTCCATATAAGGTCGAGCTCCAAACCTACATAATTTCTCCTTCACGAACAGTTCGCTACCACACTCGGAGGGTACCTGCCAAAGGTACTCCGATGCTTAAGTTAGTTATGTTATCCGATCGGGCCTTTAAATTCAGAGTTAAATGCGTAATAAATGAACCTGCCTACCTGGAACCTTTGACTTGTATTTATAGTGATGGACATGGGCCTGGTATTAAGGTTGTCTTAATTAAGGCCCAATCGTGGCCCAGTCACCTTAAACGCGTGATTATACGAATCATCCTGAACTTACCTTGATCCTGAAGATCGTTCGCCTGCGACCGTCCGGCCTTGCTATTCAGACCTGCCGACTGCCTTACGAGGTAATCGTCCGCCTTGCTGGGAGTCTTATGTGAGTGGATTTCTAAACCGACCGTCCGGTTATATTCTTACCGGACGGTGGTCCCTAGTACATCAGTAATGATGGAAAGTGGAATGATGTGAAGGTTGAGTTGTGGCACTAAATGTTGGGTGTTATAGGACGAAATCGAGTCGTGTTGTTCTTCTGCCATCGCCTACTCTCTGCCGCCGGATGGTGGCGNTCGCTCGGTCTCCGCACCTGCCATCCATAAGCATAAGGCCCTAGTACATCAGGTCGGATGGTGGTCCCTAGTACATCAGGCCCCCCAAGCCCTAGACACTAAGTCGTAGGGTTTATGAATGGGTGCCCGCCTATGCCGAGGGCGCTTCGGTCCACTAATACAGGTAATGGCGGAGTTTGATGATTGGAACATGGACAGTTTAGGCGGGAAATTTAAAAATGAGGTGACACGTGTCGGGGTGCTATAGGTTGCGCTGTTAGGAAGCGGAACAGTCCCGCAATCTGAGCCCTTGATGATGCTTTAGATGAACGGTGCGATGCGACCGACAGTTTCAAAAAATTCGGCTATAAATAGGGGTTATTTGACTGCTTCAGACTTACCTTTTACTTACTTTTTCCACTGCAGTCGTTCGGCATTTCTTTCTGATTAGGTAAATAAATGGCGATTACCATATCTTCTTCTGGCTCCGCGGGTGGGGACGGTGGGGACTCGTCGAGCGGAAGTGGGAGTTCGCGCAGCTCGGGGGCATCCTCGTGGGTGGAATGGTCAGACGCGGGGCAAGATGTGGACCGGATCATACACGGGACGTCCCTCTTCCTATTGGAGGGCGGAGTAGAACTTGAAGTCGTCCGCTCAACCCCAGCCGGCGGATGGCCAACAATAACAGGGTACGATTGGGCCCCACATGACGTGGGAACCTATGAATCTGAGTTTCAGAACCGGGGAGTCCTTCTGGAGTGGGCGAACCAGTCCTTCATAGCTCGCGATGAGGCGGACGCCCAACTTTTTCGACTGGGCGTGTGTTATCCCAATGAGCGAGTTTTCCACGAGAAGGGGACAAGCTCTGAAGACTTTTTTTATGTGTACGCGTATCTGTTTCGCCGTATGATGGTACGAATCCCTTTTACTCGGTTTCAAGCCGCCGTCCTGAAGAGGATGAACGTTGCCCCTGCCCAATTGCACCCGTATGGTTGGGCCTGCATCCAGGCTTTCATGGTGATGTGTTCGGCGTTAGGCGTCGAGCTCTTGACGTCAGTTTTCTTTCACTACTTCCATGTCCGGCCGGTTGCAAAGCGAGGTTGGGTATCGTTGACGTCCATTCAGGAGGGTTTGTTCCAGAACTACGCAGATTCTTTCAAGGATTTTAAGCATAAGTATTTCAAAATAATAATAAGGGATAGTGGTCGGAATGAATTTGTGGACCCGTCCGGCAAGCCCCTGTTTCCATTTTACTGGACTGAGGAACTGGCTCGCATGACGCCGGTGTCGGCTTGTAATTTGACTCCGTCTGAGCGCGAGGCCGTGAAACTTATTAACGATCTTCCCCGTCGCCTTCCCGCCCGCAAACTGGTCGAATGCCTGTGCCACAAGGATTTTATTAATGTGACGTTTGGTACGATTTTATTGTTTCGCGCAATTACTCGCACGTTTTGTTTTGGCTGATTTTACTCTTGCTTGCTGCAGGTGCTATGTCATTTCCCGGTCCCCGCAAGACGAAGTACATCCCCCCGACGCAAAAGAAAGACCCTCGCCTTTCTACTGGCAGCAATGTGAAGATTCCTCCTCCGAAACCTACCTTCAAACTCGTCCACCGAGGGACCAGCGCTGACCCCACTCTCGTGGGTATTCCGCTTGCTGTCGCAGCCGGACCCGCTGAGGTTGCGCCGACTAACCCCCCACCGGACCGGCCCCCCAAGTGACCGTGGCGGATACTGGTAAAGCGGCGGCCGGTACCTCCAACCCTCCGATGGCAGATGCCTCGCGAAAAAAGAAGAGGAGGTCTAAGGAGGGTGAAAAATCCTCCTCCAAGAGAAGTAGACGGGATAGTACTTCGCAGCCTCTACCAGGCGGTCTTATGGATCCGGCCTTTGGCGTCAGCGACCGGATGGACTTTTGCATGAGCTCGGCTCAGCGAGAAATTGTTGAGCAGCTCTCGGAGCGGTAGATCCTTAAGGCCGCCCTGGAACACACCAGCCGGGGGGGCATGCTGATGTGGTATGCCGAGAGGTTCGCCGACCGCCGGGGACTGGACATAATTCAGCGCGAATTAGCGGCCGAGAAGAAAGCGGCGACGGACGCGAAGGCTAGCCTGGAGGCGCTTACCCTTGAGCACTCCAACTGTGAATCGGAGCAGTCGGGCTTGCAAAAGAAGTTGGCGGATGCTTGCGCCGAGGTGGAAACTCTCACCGAGAGGCTTAATGACTTAGGATTGAAGTATGAAGCGGAGCAGGAAGAGAACAGCCGGCAACGCACCGCCTTAGCCGAGGCGAATAAGAAGGTGTTAAACCGGGACAAAGAGCTAGTTGAGTTGCATGCAGAAAATATCCGTCTGCAAGGAGAGCAACAACAGGCGGCGGAGGATATCGCGCGCCTGAATCAGGAGATTCAACTAGAGCACGAGGAGGGGTTTTTCAAGGCCATCCGTCAAGCTGCTTATTTCTTCAACTTCAACCCTGCCACCGCTGACTTTGACCTGGGGATGGACGTCTATAAGGGGAAGATGGTGCCCCTTTCGGAAATTCCCGGAGAGGAAGACGTTGCGCCTGTAACTGGTGATAGCTGATTTTTGTTAATGTGGCTTGGCGACCTTGGGTCGGCCTCTTTTTTGGGATGGGGGTTGTGTGGCGTTTGTTGTAAAGCGTTCGGTTTTATTTCAATCGCCTTTTGATTTTTAACTTATTATGACTATACATTGTACAACCCTTTTTTGACAATCAAATATGACTAAGTGCGTTCTTTTTCTGTTACTTAATATTTTGTTATGTCGTTTGTTCCAAAATTACGCGTTTATCCGGGTGGCAGTGATTCTTTCGTTAAGACTCGCCGTTCACCGCCCGGTTATATGAAGCTTAAAAGTGGCAGTGTTGTCCCTTTTATGGGATATGTCATTCACTATCTCAGCGCGTTTTTCGGGCGACAGTAGTTCCGTGAGAACTTGCCGTTCACCGCCCAGTGATATGATCGGGCGGCAGTGGTTCCAATGGAACTCGCGTTCACCGCCCTTTCAGGAGTGACAGTGTCTTCTTCGTTGAGAAGACGTCGTTCACCACTTGGTCATGCTGTAGTTATAGGAGATAAGCGACTGAGTTTCATTATCCGGCTTTTAAGAAATGTTCAAAATATGATACAAGTTCAACTGAAATAAAACTTCAAGTGAGAAACGTTCCACGTGTTCCGCAATGGCCGTCCACCAGGAACAGAGAGGCGGTAGGCTCCATTTTGCAAGTCTTCAAGTATCCGGAATGGGCCGTCCCACTTTGCTGACAACTTCTCGTGCGCCTGCTCTTTTCTGGCATCACCGGTCTTTCTCCACACCAAATTACCCTCCTGGTGGAAGCTTCTCGGGCGCACCTTAGTATTATACCTTCGTTCCACTAACCGCCGACAGGCCTCCGCATGTAACACGGCGCGATTCCTACGTTCCTCCAACGAATCCAGTTCCACCCTCAATTCCTCCTCATTGAGTTGTAAATCATGGACTTGTCTTCGCAACGAAGGTCCCCCCAACTCCACCGGCAACATGGAGTCGGTTCCATACGTCAGGTTGAAAGGAGACTCTCCCGTTGTCCCGTGCGGGGAACAACGGTATGCCCACAGGACCTCCGGCAGCTCGTCCACCCAGGCTCCTTTTCTTTCACCCAACCTCCTCTTAAGCTCGGCCACAATTGTCTTGTTAGCCGCTTCCGCCTGGCCGTTCGTCTAGGGGTGTTCAACCGAACTGGTTACATGCTTTATGCCCAATCCTTGAAAAAATGTTTGCAGCTTTTTGTCAATGAACTGGCGGCCATTATCAGTTATGACCGTTCGTGGAAGCCCAAATCGGCATACTATTTTCCAAAAGAAATTTTGTACCTGCTTGGCGGAGATTGTGGCCAAGGCTTCTGCCTCTACCCATTTTGTGAAGTAGTCTACAGCGACGAGGATGAACTTCTTCTGCGCCCGTCCGGGGGGAAACGGGCCCACAATATCCATGCCCCATTTAGCGAACGGCCAAGGAGAGATGATAGCCCGTAACTCTGCGGGGGGAGCGTGCGATATGTTGGCGTGGGCTTGACATCTTTCGCATTTTTCCGCAAACGCTTTGGCGTCGTTTTCCATGGTCGGCCAGTAGTACCGGGCCCTGAGGGCCCTCGCCCGTAGTGCCTTTGCTCCAGTATGCAATCCGTAGATTCCATTGTGGAGTTTGTTCAGAACGTATGTCGCTTGATCCGGATCCACGCACTTAAGCACGGGGACCGAGAATCCCCGCCGATAAAGGTCTCCGCCTATGGTGACATATCGAGCCATCTTCCGGGCGTCCGCCGGCTTGAGGCTGACCCCTTTGTCCTGATCCGCCATCATCCTGAGAATTTTGGTACGCCAATCATCACCTGCAACCGCTTCTAACGCCATACACTCCACGGACGACTCTGTCAGCACTTGCCGTATGACTGTTGTGAGCTGCCCCCTTTCCTTGTCGGCACTAAGTTTCGATAACATGTCAGCCCGAGCGTTCTCCTCCCACGGTATATGTTTGATGACGAAGGGCTGAAAATTTTTGGCCAGTGTGTTGGCTTTGTGAAAATACCTCAACAGCTGGTCGTCTTTCACTTGGAACTCTCCCATCATTTGTCCCACGACCAGTTGGGAATCGGTTCTGCACGTGAGGGAACGGGCTCCCATGTCAGAGGTCAGAGTGAGTCCGGCGATCAAGGCTTCATATTCAGCCTGGTTATTGGAGGCTTTAAATTTAAACACTAGTGACTGCTCGATGAGGAACCCATCCGGTCCCTCCAACACCACCCCGGCGCCGACACTCATTCGTCCGACCGCTCCATCAACATAAAGGTTCCAACATTCGGAAGATTGGACCTGGGGCAGCTCCAGTGCAAAGCCTGCTAGGTGTTGTCCTTTTATAGATCCCCGTGGCTCAAACCGCAAGCCAAACTCTGACAATTCAATTGCCCAGCTGACCATCCTCCCAGCGATATCGGGCTTTCTTAGGATCTTGGATATGGGGTGGTCAGTTCTGACGACCACTTGATGGCTCTGGAAGTATGGACGGAGCCTCCTAGAAGCGTGTAGAAGGGCTAGGGCAACCTTCTCGACCTGCTGATATCGTGTCTCGGCGGGTTGAAGCACCTTGCTAACAAAATATATCAAACAGGGTTCACTGGCGTCCTGGACCAAGGCTGCATTAATAACTTCATCAGATACCCCTAGGTAGATTTGCAGTTCTACGTTCGGGAGGGGTCGGTTCATCACCGGAGGGTTGGTCAGCAGGTCCTTCACAGCGGCGAATGCCCTTTCGCAGTCGGCGTCCCAAGCCCCTACTTCACTTCCTTTCTTCATTCTCTACAGAATCGACCGGATCCGGTTTGCCAACTTCGGGATGAAGCGAGCGAGAGTCGTCAGCCGTTCCGCTGGATCTCCTTCAAGCTGGCCGGATTTCGCATGCTGAGGATGGTCGTGCACTTGTCTGGGTTGGCCTCTATTCCTCTCTCGGTCAGCATAAAACCTAGAAATTTTCCAGCGGAAACACCAAATGTGCACTTGGCAGGGTTAAGGCGCATATTATATCGGCGTACCTGTCGAAACACTTCTTCCAGGTCGCGAAGATGATCCTCGGGTGTCGTGGACCGGACAACCATATCATCCACATATACCTCCATGCACCGTCCGATCTGGTCAGCGAAAATCTTATCCATCAGCCGTTGGTACGTTGCCCCAGCGTTTTTAAGACCGAACGACATGACGTCGTAACAGTAGTTTCCTTTGTTAGTGATAAACGTCGTCTTTTCCCGATCGGCTTCATGCATAGGTATCTGGTTGTACCCTGAATAGGCGTCCAAGAAGCTGAGCATTCGATGGCCGGACGCCCCGTCTACCAAGGTGTCGATGTTTGGGAGTGGATGGGAATCTTTGGGGCAAGCCTTGTTCAGGTCGGTATAATCAGTGCACATTCTCCACTTCCCACTAGGTTTCTTTACCATTACCACGTTGGCCAACCAAGTGGTGTACGTCACTTCTCGGATAAATCCAGCTTCCTTCAATTTTTTCACCTCCTCTTCGACCGCCCGGGCCTTCTCGGCGTCCATCCGGCGTTTCTTCTATGCTACTGGCCGCGCCTCCCTAAAGAGGGCTAGGTGATGTGTCATGATGGAAGGGTGTATCCCTGGCATATCAGCCGCCGTTCAGGCGAACAGGTCCCGGTTCTGCCACAGTATCCTCCTCAAGCCATCCTCGGTGACAGGATCAAGCCCTCCCGCCATCGTAGTGACCTGGTTCTCCATCGGCCCCAACCTGGCCGGCTGCAGCCTTCCGTGCGGCTCTATGCGGTCCTCCGTACCCATGCGCTGGTCCAGATCAGCCATGGCAACCTCCGACCGGGGGATCTTCGCCCTCGGGACCCGAGGGTACATCCTCAATCCTGTTGCATAGCATTCTCTTTCCGTTTTTTGATCGGCCCGAACGGTTATAATTTTCTTCCTCTCGTTCGAGTACTTTAGGGTTAAGTGAGGTGTGGATACGATGGCGCCGAACAAATTAAGGCAGGGTCGTCCCAACAAAACGTTATACGACGTGTTGGCGTCTACTAGGAGATACCGAACCTTCTTCTCGTCATTGTCCCGCCCTGTTCCTAGCCGTGTGCAGAGGTCCACATACCCCATGGTGTCCACCCGTTCTCCCGCGAAACCGACTATCTGCTCATGGAAGGGAATGATCAGCTCTTCAGAGAGATCCATCTGCAAGAAGGTCTTCCAGTACAAGATGTTAGCCGAGCTCCCCTGGTCGACCAAGACTTTCCCTACCTCATATCGGGCGATCTCCACCGTGATGACCATCGGGTCATCTTGCTCTAGGTCAGGTGCGTGAAAGTCGTCATCTGTGAACGTTATCGGCAGCATGGACTTCTTGGTAGCTTGGATGTTGTTCACTGAGCGCAACGCCCTCACATGGCGCTTCCGAGCGGAGGTCGATGACCCTCCCCCCGCGAATCCCCCAGATATGGTATTAATCCTCCCGCGGAGTGGGCGATCGCGACTGCGACTCCTACTCCTATGTCTCTGGTCTTCATACTTTGACCGATTGTCCGGCCGTCGGGGCGGTCGACTCTGACTTCGGTCTCGATCTCTCCGGGGGGCGGGGCTCGGCCCTCGTCTCCTCGGCAGTTCGGTGGGCGCCGTCTTGATATACTGTTTCAGATATCCTACTCGAATTAACTCCTCAATTTTATCGCGAAGAGTTACGCATTCTTCCGTAGTATGCCCCATATTCTGATGGTACAAGCAATGCTTATTACCATCGGCCCCCACCGGTGTGGGCCGTTTCTTCATGGGGGAATCAAATTGACACTGAGCGCCTCTTACAAGATACGCGCGGGTGGGGCGTTCAGCGGGCTGTATTGCTGAAACTTGGCTCCCCGAGGAGCCTCCCTCGGCTTGAAACCTCCCATCCGTGAGGAGCCATCTGTTCTCTTTCCTTCGGCTTTTTCCTTCAGTTCCTAGCTCTCCTTCTTATACGCTTGCTTCATTTCCTCCACCCTCATTTCGTCCGCCGCCCGTTCTCTCAGCTCCTCCATCGTCTTTAGCCGTTTTCGACACACATTGTCCTTGAAAGGGCCTGGGCGAAGGGCGGGCATCACATACTGCAGGGCCAACTCAACATTCAGCCCCTTGACTCTTCGGACCATCTTCTGGTAACGATCCATGAACGCTTTCAGTGTCTCATCCTTTCCTTACCTGAGGTTAGAGAGCTCGAAGACCGTGGGATCCTCGGCTCGGCTACCGGCGAACTGTCTACCGAACATCTCCTTCAACCCTTCGAAGCTCTGGATGGAACCCGTGGGCAAGGAGTTCAACCATTCAAGCGTTTCTCCTTCTAACGACAGGGAAAAAGCCCGACACCAAATTGCCCTGTTACCTGTTCTGAATGCCATTCTGGTAGAGAAGGCTTGGATGTGATCGTCGGGGTCGGTTGTGCCATCATATATGTTGAGCTGAGGTGGCACAAAATGCTCAGAAATATGGACATCCATGATGGCCTGAGTGAACGGTAACCCTTCGACCGCCTCCTCCTCCTTCACCGCCGGCGCAGTGACAATAGTACTAGTCACTCTCTCTGTCCTCGCCTGGCTTCCCTTCAATTCGGTGTCCCCTATCTTCCAGGTTCGATCCGAAGCACTACTGTGTTCGGCCGTACCCTTGCGACTGGCCGAAGCCCTAGGGTCCTCCTCCTGTTGTCGTCCATGTTGGTATCGGAGGGGTTAATTTTTAAAAGAGTTTAGCGCAGCGGATTAAAACTCAGAGAACGTAAAGCGTAACAAGTCACAATTGAAACAAATTTAGCCTTTTTTATAAAACACAATTTTCTTTCAGAAAATTTACCAAGCAGATAACGTGCGTTAATAATAAAACGAGTGTAGGGCAAAANAAAATCACACAAGGATTTTTATACTGGTTCGATTCAACAGAATCTACGTCCAGTCGTTAATCACTATAAAGAGTGATTAACAGTTCCACTAAAAATTGGTTTAACAGATTACAATAATAAACAGGAATAGAATGAAGGAAACCACTCTACCAACTTGAAGAGAACCTGCACCGGCAATCGACACACGATTCACGTGCTTCTCCTTACACAAGACCAGGTAGAGAGCCCTGCCAACTTGAAGAGAGTCCACTTCGACTATCGGCACACGATACCTAAGCCTCTCCTTCCACAAGACTAGGCAAGGGAACACAGTAAACAAAAAGCTTTCTCAAGAACGTTCCTCTGACTACTCAGTGTTCTGGCTTTCTCAGTTTACTCAAAATGTTAAGTTCTGAAGCTTTCAAAATTCACTTAAATAGCCAAGCACACTGAATGCCAAAGGTCAGCTCACAACTGCCATGAATAATCGATTATTGTAACTGATAATCGACTATTCAAGTCCGTTATAGAAAATTCAAAAAGTGATAATCGATTATTGTAAGTGATAATCGATTATTCAAGTGAGACTTGTGATAATCGATTATTGCTTCATGATAATCGATTATTGTAGTTCAAAAACATATGATAATCGATTATAGCTAGTCCATAATCGATTATACCAATATAAATTACAATGTTAATCATTTTCCTACTACATTCAAAAACTATAAGTTGCTTTTTAAGTATTCTCCTATTACAAACAAGAATTACAATTTGCAGCATCATCAAAACTTGTCTTCAGGTTTTACCAATACTCCCTTATTGGTAACAATCTCCCCCTTTTTGATGATGATCAAAAATCCTCTTTTAAAAGCAACTCAGTTTTACCTGCAACACATACAAACTAAAAACAACCACAGAGTTAGCAGTACCTGTACATTTGAAAAATATTTCTCCCCTTAATTATTCTTCTCCCCCTTTTTGATCATAAGCAAAAAGATTAAATTAAAAAGCTCCCCCTAAATATGATCTCCCCCTCAATTAAACAATGTATGCATAAAACAAGAGATCATGTTATTCATAAAAAAAAGGATTACATAAACACCATAAGGAGAAACATAAAAGACAAAAATATAACATAGAGATAAGAATAACAACCAATCAACAAAGCACACAAACATAAAATCCTAATTCTAAAATTCAGGACTTTGAAATCTCTCGGGTGGTTGAAGGTTGAGGTGATTTGCAATATTTCCTAGGCGAACATCAATTTCATGAAATTGATCAACCACTTAATCTTCATGAGCTTGCTTCCACTCATAAATTTGATCAAAGTAAGTTCTTTGGGCAGGACTCATATCTTCTAGTTATCATAAAAGTTCTTAATCAAAAGCTTCATCCCCACTTTTAAAAAAAATCATCTAAAGTTTATGCTCCCCATAAAATAGGTAAATTAAAAAGGATTGAAGTCCTTTAAAAGTACTCCTCCTAAATGTAATAATCCCCTTTGATAAAACAAACAAAACGAAATTTTTTTTTTAATTTTTTTTTTACGCTGATAATCGATTATTACTTTAAATAATCGATTATTTGTATTCAAAATTGTCAAAATCTAAATTTTTGGCCGAGATAATCGATTATGACCCTTTGGTAATCGATTATTGACGTTAATTTCCGAAAAATAGAGATTTGGGTCAAATTTTCAACCTAAAACTCATATAACATTCATAAAATGTCCAGATATCTAACAACCTTATATATTTCTCCCTCAAATGTAAGATTATGTCATAAGATGTCAAACAAAAGTTTCTCTTAAATTCAAAAGCAGATTTTGAAAAATATTTTAAGATNTGTTCAGTCCAAAACAATGCAGATATGCTTACAAGGCAGTTCAGAAAAGTATTTGAACTTCCAAAACATTTTCAATATTTCTTAACAAATCAAATTCAGCTTTTATCAGACTTTATCAATGATTCTGCAATCAATTTATAAACTATAATGAAAGCAATAATAGCTAATATGAATGTGATCACATCACAACAGCTAAAGGTTTAACAGGAAAGCATTTCTACTAGTACAAGTAGTTCCAAAACTAATTTTGACAGCATAATTTATACCTTCCCAAATAGCAACTATGATTCATGCATTCTCATATCCCAATCTGTTCAACCTCATGGATTCAGTTGTGCATATCAAAACAACAT
>NC_028354.1:4558781-4560209 GCF_000741045.1 Vigna radiata var. radiata
ACCTAATTGGTTTCAAAAACAATTTTGAAAGCTTGAATAAGACAATATGAAATTATTGCAGGATGTTCAGCAATTAACTAGTGGAAAATCATAATTTTAAAAACTGAAAAATTTACTCAACCAAGGAAATGCAGTTTTGCCTAACTTCTTTTAAAAGACTATTTCTCTGTGATTTTCACACCAAAATTTAACACAAAAGCTAATTTATATTTTATCTTTCAACAGTTTATAAACCAGATACTTTACACCAAAATTATGCAAAACATGATCAGTTCATTTACTGCATCCAAGTTCTCAATGACTATTATCATAGCTTATGCGGTATGCATTTGAACTTGAAAACAAATCTCCCCAAAAATAACTTTGAAATAGAATTGACAATTTAATCATCAAATGTTTTAATTATAAAAAAAAATGCCAATGAAAATCTATCAGTCAGATCATTTAAATGAATTTTTCATTGCTTTTGACGAAAGATATATCAAGTCTTACTTCAAAGTATTCAGGAAATTGAATACTAAACCAGTTAACCACAAATTCAATTTATAAACAAAAAAAATCATTGAAATAACAATTTCACATGACTAATCATTCCAAAAGATTAAATTTAGCACATGAATATCTCATAATAGAAGAATTTCATTGATTAAAATGTGCAAGCAGAACACACCATAGAAATAATGAAACAATGATGTACATATTATTTCCCCAAACAGAAATGAATTTAACAGTAATCTCATAATAGAAGATCAATCATATCAAAATGTAACAACAAAGTTCAAACAAAAACTTAGCTCAATCACTTGGTGCTTGAACCAAGGCATTAGATATCACTTGATGGATTCACTTCCTGGCTTGGAGCATCAATTTCAGAAACAAAATATCATAAAATTTTCTTCTCCTTTTGAAAACTTAATCTGCAAAACAAAGCAATGGAGCTTTTGGTACCCATAATCTTATTTGGGTCCTTTAGGTTAGAGATATTTACTTTATGACAGGAATCCAAGCATATTTTCCATTTGGAACACCAAAATGTTTAATATTGCATTTGTTAGAAGTGTGACCATGCTTCATACAATAAAAACAACACACATTACTCACTTTATTTTTAACAAAAGTCCCTTTTTCAACCCAAACCCTACGAGTTTTTCTTACTTTGGACTTATAATTTTGATGCATGTTTCTATTTTTAACATTGTCTTTATTAAAGTTTGTCTTAGCATGTGAAATATTCTTGGTTGTCTTTGCAAGTAAGTTTTCAAGTATGTCAATATCAAACATATGACTCTTACAAGACAAACACTCAACAGGTTCACTAGTAGCATTTACATCAGACAATTTTGTTTCTAAATTACTAATTTTGTTTCTTAAAACAAATTCATCATCAAGCAATTTGTCATATTTCAATTTCAATTCATTGTGCTCTTT
>NC_028354.1:4568411-4596423 GCF_000741045.1 Vigna radiata var. radiata
ATATATATATATATATATATATATATATATATATATATATATATATATATATATATATATATATATATATATTTATAATCAGCTTTATTTAACGTGGAATTTTTAAACATCACATACATGTCATATGCATGGAGACTTTTTTATTTGACTTTTAAATTATAATAACAATTTATAAATATTTATAATAAAAGGTAACGTTTATTAAACATTTATGAAACAGAAATAAAATATTCCAATATTTTTTATAAAATAAATTAGATTATTTATGGGATAACATTTGAACATTGATTACGTGTCAATCTCCACAATAAATGTTTATGATTATTATTATTGATTGTGGAGTAATTTTTGACCAATCACAAATTGACACGTAATCAATGTTTAAATGTTATAAAAAAATGTTGTCTAAATATCATTATCCTTATGATATAAAATATCTTTAGAATTTAAAAGTTTTTAAAATTATTTTTTTTTAAATATGAATTCATTTGTAAATCACATCTCATTTCAATAACAAACATCTCACTTCAATAACAAAAAATATCATACCATTTTGATACTAAATTATATTAAGAAAATCTTATATTTTAAAAAAAAATATTTCAATTTACTAAATTACAATTTATAAAATTTTAATTTTTTTTTCTTTATAAATTTTTTTACAAATAAATATAACATTAACAATTATTATTTTATATTACTTTAATAATTAACGACATTTTAGTAATATTTAATTTTTATTAATTAAACAATTTTTGTATACATAACGTCAATCAGATTTTATACTAATTCTCATAAACTTTATCTATAAATCAACTCCCATTTACTTTTACATTTTTTTAAATAAACAATAAAAAGTTTATTCTCAAATTTATCCACTCGATCTTTTTCAAATCATCTCTTTCAAGTGAACAAGAACAAAACCTAAATAAAGATATCATTTGATAAATAAGTTTGAAAAAATTGTTATTGTGTATGCACAAGCCTTAACCAGACATTGTAGGTTGTAAAAAGACTTGCTAAAATTTCTGTTTTTTGCTTGTAATATTAATCTAATAATTTGATTTAAGTTCAGGAAGAATTATTTAACGACCCATATTGTATAGTTTAATATAATTTCTTTTTAGGAATGAGTATTCTGCAATACAAGTTAACATTTGGGAAATGAAAATTTTCACCAACGTAGATGATTGGGTTCTAATTTTCGAGTTATAAACATTTCATTATCCTCATATTTTAAGTAAAGTGAAAAGTCTATTTCTCACAGCTTACTAACATGTTCATTGAATTTGTTATCTGATATGATTCTAAATTTTTGTTTTTTTAGATGATTTTACTAAGTTTAAGAAAATCTCATCCTTCAAATATAGGACAGTTCACATGTTATTGGTTGTTCTGCAATTTTGTAACAAGGATAGTAAGAACTGTGATTTAAGTAGGTAATTTGTCTTTATATTTCACTCTAACTTAGTAATGGAGAATGTTATAATGTGTATTGATATTATTATATCATTTTAAATGCTAAAAATTTTCTTAAGGTGGAATTTGGATCTAGAAGGAAATTAAGATTATAGATTCTCTTCAATATTTAATGTCAATAAAAATAAAGTTTGGAATCATATTTGTTAATCTTTGGAATCTATTAAACTGCCTAAAGGAGCATATGAAATGGACCAACTGTGTTAATTGTACATGTGTATGTATTGAAGACGTGATACACCATTAACCATATAAAAAAAAGTTAACTGTATTAGTTATAAAGGATTAAATTTTGAATTTTTCTAAAAAAAAAAACCAAAATGACTCGATTTGAGAAAGAGACAAAAACTTAATGATAATTTAGAAACCAATAATATATTTAACCTTAATTTTATCACTATAATTAAATAAATAAATTTTATCTACTTTAATAAAATAATTTAATATAATTTTCATAAAATTTCTTTTATCACTATTGAATATATATTGAAGTTAAAAAAGTAAAATACTTATATTAAATTTCAATTGTTATCAGTTTAATTTTTATTATTGTCTATGATTCTGTATACTTTTTATTAATTTATAAAAATTTAATTAGGACTTAAACAATTAATGTGAGACACTCAATATATATATATATATATATATATATATATATATATATATATATATATATATATATATTTGATTGAATATCTATTTTCTATTATATATTTTATCAATATTTTTTAAATTTGGAAAATTTAATAAATATTTTGATTTTTATGAAATTTTATTTATATTTTAATTTAAAATGTATATCATTATAATATTTTTTCTAAATATTTAGTATTAAAGAAATGGTAATATCCTTTAATATTTAATAATATTATATTCATTTATTATATTTTTTATAAACTCATAAAATTAATTAATTAATATTAAAATAATAATAAAAACAAATACATTTTATATTGAATATTTAATAATATTATATTCATTTATCACAAATTTTTATAATTTTATATATATAAATTAATTAATATTAAAATAATAAGAAAGTGAATTCATTTATCATAACTTTTTGTAATTTTTTTCTAAATATGAGTATGAATATTTGTCCGATACCTAAATGGAAATAAAAATTAAACAAAAATTTAATATTCATTAAGGAAATGTTTATTTCATTTCAATGTTTTCCCTTTTTCTCTTTATTTTTATCAATACAGAAAGATGAACCTTCCAAAAATAATAATCATTATATTTTATAATTGTTCAAGGTTTATCATTTTTTTCCTTCAATGAAAAAGAAGAAATAAATATTGTTTTCCTATTTTAAGATTTTAAAAAGAGTTTATTATATAAGATAATTGTGTCCATCACACAACGAGCAGTCCAAATTTCCTCAATATAACAAATAGTAGATGTTTGTAAGTAAATAAAATGTGTATTATTCAGATTTTTAATTTTGAATAAATTTGAGAATTTTTAAATGAAGTTTCATTTATTTTGTAGTTTATTGAGTTTCTAAAATTAAAATTTTTCAATTGAGATTTTACTATTAGATTTTTTCAATAAAGACTCATTTAAAAATTATAAACTGCTAAGACTTAGAAAAAAATTAACAGACAATCCATTAAAAGTTATCAAAATTATTAGGACTTTAAACTCAATTAAGTTTATTTAAAATTATAGATATTACATTTTTTTTTAAATCCATACAAATTGAAACATTGTCATTTAATTCGATGAGAAATAAAACGTATATAATTTTAGAATTCATATGATAAAATATGAAGAATGGACTAGAGTGTAAATACATAGTAATTTTGGTACGCTTTGCCGTGTAGTTTTTTTATTTTTATCAAAGCGAATTACTCATTTCAATAAAATACTTATACCATATTATATCAAAACTACTCAATAATGTTATATAAAAGCAATGATATTAGAATGTAGGATAATTGCGATTTTGTCTACCAGGATAATGAATTCAAAACTATACCTTATTTAACTCAGACAACACTGGTTGGCGTGAAAATTTTGCTCTGAGGTTTCAGAATGTTCTGTTTTAGGACAGAGCAGCAGACAAGAAATCATCCATGGCCTTAACAGAAGAACCCTTAAATCCATCTTCATCTTTCACAGCATCCCTGATCACATCTCTAACGTAACCAGCTTTCTTCCTCATGGCAATCCCTTTCTCAGTCTCCTCCATCACCAAAGCAATTTTCTCCGCAATATCATCACACTTAACTTCACAACTCTTCCCTCTAGCAACTTCCACGCAAACCCCAACCTCTTCCTCCAACAACTTGCAGTTGTAAAACTGCTCCGCCGCCATCGGCCATCCCAGAATAGGCACCCCCTGACTCAGCGATTCCAGCACCGAGTTCCACCCGCAGTGACTCAGAAACACGGAAACCGCAGAATGCGACAAAATCTCCAACTGGGGCGCCCAATCGCGAACCACCAAACCCTTCCCCGATTCCTGAACCCTCTCGACAAAACCCTCCGGCAACCATTCATCTTCTCTAAACTCCGAATTTATGTCGAACCCGATTGGTGGTCTCACAACCCAGATGAAACTCTTTCCACACCGCTCCAATGCTTTACCTAACTCCATCATCTGCGAAGCAGAGATAGTGTTCATGGAACCGAAGCAAACGAACAGAACCGATTTGCAGGGTTTCGCTTCGAGCCATTCCGTGCAGAGCTTCGGGTTGATCCCGCCACCTTTCCCGCGCGAACCGGACCCTGCGGAAATAATTGGTCCTATAGCCCATACTGGCCGGTTCAGTTTTCTTTTGAAGTAGCCCAGCCCAACCGAGTCCAATCCGTGAACCGTGTTGAATAAAACCCCGTCGGAGTTGACCCACTCGGAGAGATTCGGTTGTTGGAACAACGACCACGCGTCAGAGCCGTCGGCTTCTGAGATGTTATTGGGTAACTGCGTGCGGTGAATGTCAAGCGCTTCGGGGAAATCCGGCAAGGTGAAGTATTCTTGCGTTGGGTCAACGCGGCGGTGGGGGAGGTTAAGCCAGAGGGAATAGTAGCAGGCGAGGCCGTAGCCGCCACAGCCGCTGAAGATGAGGTGGAAGGCGCCCAGTTCTTTGGCAACGGCGGCGGTCCAGCCGAAGAAAATGTCAGCGATGACTAGGAGCTTGCGGTTTTTGTTTCGTAGGAGGATGGTGCGTAGGAGGTTTGTGAAGGCGGGTTTGAGAGTGGTGGAGGCTTGGATGAGTCGAATGACGAGGTTGTAGGGTATGGCGTCGGTGTTCTCTGTGTTAGGAGGAAGACCGTGTTGGGAGGGATTAAAAGAGATTTCTGAAAGAGTGATTGAAGAGTTTTGTGGAAGAGAAGATTTAAGCTTTCGTATGTTGAGTGAGGTGTTAACAATGGTGATATGGTATTTCTGTCTTTTCTCTAGGTGCAGGGCCAATGCAAGGAAAGGAATGATGTGCCCTTGGGCCATGAACGGAAACAGCATCACCTCTTCTTTTTCTTCTGTCATTTTCTTTCTTTCCGACTCTTCTTTCTTCCACACTCCTTCCGTCAATTTCTGTCAAAAGGTCGTCAATTGAAGTGGTTACGCGTGTTTGAACAGCATGGGTTCTTTTTAGTCTGTGCTATATAACTACTTTTCTTAATAAAAATATTATATTTCAATAAAATATTAATTTATCGAGTCGTAAAGATAATATGAAAAACAAGTAGTGTATGAATGCATCACCAAAACCTAACCATGACCAATCAAATAAGAATATATAAACACTTGGTCGTGAGTGACTGCCAAAACTATGAGTCTCGCGTGAAGGATCTCCAATATAAGAAAAATAAGTGTGTATTTAATTGTATTATAATTAATGTTTTTTTGAGAAAAATTTATTGCATAAAAAAATACTCTCAATTTTTTAATTACCATAATAATTATTTATGTAATATTTGAGGTGTTATGTTTTGTATTATCACCCTATGAGATACACTATTCAGTGATTGGAAATTATTTGATTTCATTTAATATATAAGAGAGTAAAGAGAAGGCTAAAATTTAATATATTATCCCATGAATTAAGAGTAGTTAATGTGTTAACTATCACTCCTAAAAAAGCATGAGTTGACTTGAGTATAATATCTTTGAGTACTTAAATTTAAAAAAAAAAATATATATATATATATATATATATATATATATTTTGTGCTTATCTACAGTAAAATTTTGTTTGTACTCGAATATTATTCTAAAAATAAAATATGTTGGAAGCAATACTCATATGAGAAATTAACAAAAGCATTTTTTTTCTTCCAACGCATAACGCTAGAGATAATGTGCACCGACGAATGTCTCCAAATCATTAGATAAATAGTTAACTTTTATTTATAAATAAAGTTAGTATTGCATAACTGTGAAATATAAAAATTACAATGTTTAAGAAATTAGGTTAAATATATGTTTCACTTCTCATATTTGTGTTCAATTCTCAATTGGATCCTCATGTTTTTTTTTGTCCCAATTACATCTACATATTTGTTAATTTGAGACAATAAAGCCCTCTCTGTTAACTTTTCACCGATGTCGTTGGACTGTGATGATTTGTAACGACATTAATTGGTTATTTTAAGTGATTCCATTACGTGGAATTTATATTTTAAAAAAATCAGCATCCTTCTTGAGTTCTATCGTTTAAACCGTGAAACCATAAACCTATGAACGAAACGAAAATCCATAACCCATAAATGCACACTAAACAGGAAACCCGCTTTCCAGTTGCACAATTCTCATTCATTAAGTAGGTATCTAAAGATTAATGACGAAATAGAATATCTTACAGGACAAGAATTACAATCTTATAAGGACTTCTCAACCAGGAAATGAACAATTAATAATTACAATAACCTAATAATTCCCCATAGTTCTTTCCAAAATCAGCATAGCCTCAGATAAAACTAAGGTTGTCCTCTTCAAAACGTTGTTCCAAACACACAATTTGTTCCATTGAGAAAAGCACAAAAGAACATGAAAACCACAATATTAATGTTTTTTTTTTCAAATAAAAAGCAAGTAACATTAAACCTCACCACGCAGATTCAAGAGCGATGTGGCGATCGTCAAAGCAATCGAGGAGTTCACCCTCCCACATCCTCAAAACCCCACCTTGTTGCTCGTCGTCCCTACCCTCAAGTTTCCCCCAACTTCCATGCGAACTTTGCAATGCCACTGAGGAACAAAGCATGTCAAAATCCACAACCGCCTTACTCTCCAAAAGACTCTCCTTTTCATCATCCCCATTTTCTTCCCGTCCCTCCCCCGTCTTCTGTTGCTTTTCCAAATCCCCCATTGCCCCCGAAAACAAAAAGTGTAGCCCCCGAAAACGAGAGTAAATTTTGAAATAAAGTTTGTGAGAATTGGTGTAGAATTTAGTTTATATGACAAATTAAAAAAATTTACTTCAAAATTCATTCTCATTTACCTCCAAATTCATTCAAATAAACAACAAAAAATATTATCCTCAAATCCACTCAATCACTCTCCCTCAATCACCTCCTATCACCCCCAAGTGAACACACCCTTAAAGATCTTTGCTTTTCAATCAAACCATCTCTTTCCAAGACACCCTTTGCGATTTCACTTTAAGGAGTTTAGAAGGAAGAATATTTTTTTTTTCAGATATGACACGTATATTTTTATAAAGTGTTTATGACACGTATATTTCTATAAAGTGATATGGGAACTTCTAAAGGACTTAAAATAACCATCTAATGGAATCACTTAAAATAACCAATTAATGTCCATTACAGATCAGCATAGTTCCAACGACGTTAGGGGGAAGTTAATGGAGAGGGCTTTATTGCCTCAAATTAACAAATATGTGGATACAATTGGGACCAAAAAAAAACATGAGGACCCAATTGAGAATTGAGCACAAATATGAGGACTAAAACATATATTTAACCAAGAACTATATATGAAGCGTGTAAGATGTATACCATTAAAATCCATGCGGTAAAATAAATATTTATTAAATATTGTTACATCCCAATTTTTTTAGTATTTTATTATTATTAAATTCATCACATCTTTAACAATACAAAAAAATAACTAACTCAAAAAAGATATATAAAATATTATTATAGAGATGTAACTTATAATAGTAAAATATATATACAAATCCGAACTTCCAAGAGATATTAGAATAAACTAAATGTGTAATAGATATTTACAAAACTGAGTAAAAAATAACAAAACTTCATATAGTATACCCTAGTTCCATCTTTCCTAACACTTACTTACCATAGACACCCTGATCTGTTCTCATTGTTAAGATGATCATCACAAACAAGAAAAAACAAAACAAACAAACACAAAGAATAAATTATAAACCAATATACAAAAAAAATCATATGTTACATTTATAAAATTAAACATATAACACAAATAAAGCAATAAATCCTAAGTCATACAACTCTCCCTTGTATGCTTTAGACCATTCAAATATATGTATATCAAGCTCTTGAGAAACCTACACATGTGTGGTGAAACAACATACCACCTAAACTACCATACAAGGTTAATTCGGTGAACACTTATGGTCAAATTAACCCTAGGATAAGGATCTCTCCTTACTCTTGTGACATAACACCCATCTTGACTTTAGGTTGGATAGATATTGAAGTGTCAAAAACATTCTCCATTTCAGAGCTCATACAACAATACATAACACTAAGATTTTTCTTATGAAATTTCTTTCATCACATACTTAAACAAAATGCACATCAACTATTACCAATGAGAGGACATTCATAATTTATCACAAACTATACATAACATCTTAAGCAAACATACATTAAAGAATATATAAAACATATTGAGTTGTATTGATTCAATTTTCTTCATTAAACCCTGCTTTTTGGTGTATCTTAATCATTTACAATAAACTTATGTGTCAAATCAAATATTGCGAGACCATAAAATGAAGAAGAATTGCAAAAAGATAAACTTGACAAAGATTCCTAGCATTGAGCAGCACGTCCTTGTTGCTGAGTACCAAACCCTTTGACTTTCTGTTGCTTGGGTGTCGTGGGCTACTGTTGAGCATTGTACCAGAAGACAACAACACAAAAACCTGATTTAATTGAACTCAAAACCTATTTAAATGACTAACTTGATATTATTGACATTATGATTGATTATAAAACATTTTTAAATCACATATTGAATATCAATTTGTTCAATTAACCAACAGTTTAGTTCATCAGATCAAGTCAAAAATCACCAAAAGCCCAAATAACAACTTCACATACCAAAAGACCAAAATGCAATAATTTCAAAAGCTAGACCAATCATAAACAACCTAAAAATAGACTCCAAACGTCAAGTCCACTCATAACTCAACTCTTACAGAATTTTACGTGCCTAAACCCCCTTATTTTAGACCACAATCCAATATCAAACAATATATATTCAAACCAAATTCACGCAATCAAGCATCAAATCAACAAAATTTCAACAAGCTAAATTCATTTAATTCAACTTAAACATGTCAACTCATGTTATCAAAGTCTTTAAAACTTAAAACAAGCTATTTAGCTTCCCTTACCTATTAAACAACCGAACAATCCTATAGAACTCCAAACAACTCCTACAGATCAAAGGACAATATATTCACCTACAAACAACAAAATCAAGATTACGATATGTTGTTATAATAATTGATTAGAGGAAACTCAGATGACACATGCAACCACAAATGATATGCATGCAAAAAAAAGGAAACTAAAAATAAATAAGCCAGCTTACTCTTCTTCAAAAACTGATTGATTAGATTTGAAGACCTCATCGTGATAATATTCATACCATTTTTGACATTCAAACAGATAAACAAAAAGTGAAAATCTATAAATAATAATAATAAAAAACTCTAAAACATTACTTTTGTTTTAAAATAATAAAACTTTTAAATTATAGACATTAAGTCATTTAATATTAAAATAATTATCTCACTAATTACTAAAATGTCATTTTTTAGAGGATTTCACAAATATAGATATAATTTAACACGTGATTGAGAAAACTTGTTTTATTTTTACATTTTAATTACCAAATATGACAATATTTTTAAAAAAATACATATAAGAAATTGCATAGGTAATTCTTTATTTACTATAGTAATTGTTGGAATCGAACAATCGGT
Organism: Vigna radiata var. radiata; assembly: GCF_000741045.1. Classification (NCBI taxonomy): domain Eukaryota; kingdom Viridiplantae; phylum Streptophyta; class Magnoliopsida; order Fabales; family Fabaceae; genus Vigna; species Vigna radiata. The sequence continues at coordinate 4,578,062 of NC_028354.1, forward strand.
ATCGTTCTTAGATAGAGTATGACGCAGCGAAATTAAACTTAGAGTAAGCGGAAAACGTGTTCAGTCACAAAAATAGTTCCTTTATCAGTTTTAAATTTCTTGTAAAACTTTTATCGAACAGTTGGAGTGCTAAAAGATTAAGGAGTGTAGGGAAGAAAAAAATCACACAAATGATTTTTATACTGGTTCGAATCAAAAGATTTTACGTCTAGTTGTTAATCACTATAAAAAGTGATTAACTATTTTCACTAAAAATATAGTTGTACAGATTACAAGATAATGAAATGAGTAAGGGATAGAAAACACCTTCCTTCGACAAACGAATCGGAAGAGTGCAGTGAGTAACTTCATTCGACAAACGAACTGGAAGTGCTTCCTTCGACACACGAACCGGAAGCAAACACTCTGCCAACTCGAAGAGAACCGCTCTGACTTTCGACACACGAAACGCGAGCTTCTCCTATTCACGAGACCAGACAGAGCACCTTGCCAACTCGAAGAGAACCGCTCCGACTATCGACACACGAAACGCGAGCTTCTCCTATTCACGAGAACAGGCAAGGGAACAAAACTGGCTTTTGAGAACTTCCTCAGACAAACTGTATTCTTCAAAAGACCTAAGTTCACAACGTTGCTTTCTGAAGTTCTCAAAACACCTATTTATAAGCCCAGGGTCAGAAACTGAAAGGTCATCTCCCAACTGCCGCAAATAATCGATTATTATTAGTGATAATCGATTATTCAAGTCCGTTACAGGTTTTTCAAAAAGTGATAATCGATTATATGAAGTGATAATCGATTATTCAAGTAGGACTTGTGATAATCGATTATTGCTTCATAATAATCGATTACTCTAGTACAAAATGCAAGTGATAATCGATTGTAGTTTATCCATAATCGATTATTCCTGTGAAAAATACAAGGTTTAAGATTTTCCTACTACATCCAAAACCTAAAAGTTGCTTTTTAAATAATTTTAATGTTCTCTTCAAATAACACTTTTTGTAGCATCATCAAAACAATTTTTTAGGATTTACCAATACTCCTTATTGGTAATAGTAATTACCAAAAATAAGTATCTTAAAGTTTAAAATAAAGTTAAAATAATTTGATATTTTTTTGCGATTAAAATAAGTAATCTATAACGAAAATAACACAGTATTTTTTAGCTGGAAAGTGCGAAAAAACTCATTTATCGTAAACGAAAATCATCCAACGTAAACCATATTTAAAATGTTAAAATATTAAAAATTAATTTTTAAATCAAAACCAATTTCTTTGTAAACAATCCACTTAACAGGTTTCGGAAATGTTCAAAAAGAGTATTAAAGTATTTTTCTGCGATTTTAGAAAGTAAAATAATTTAAGAATATAATTTGAAGATTTTAACTAGTGATTTATTTATTGTAAAAAGTAATATACTTCCATAGACTGGAGTGAAACTCAATATATTAAAAAATAAAAGAAATAGTCCATTTTGTTGCTTCCAGCTTTCCACCTGAGAACATTTTCAAATTTCTTCTCTTGCTTTGTTTTGACGCCGTTTTCAGATTAATAAAATAAGCATAGTAAACACTATAAATAATTTTATAATAAAATAATTTGTTTTCATTTTTTATTTAATTTAATGTTATTATTAAATTATTCCACGTCATCAATCATTTTAAAAACATTATATTAATACCATCAAAATACTTGTTATAGAGTAGATAAATTTAATTTGTAGAATAGTCATCAAGAATGCAATTTTTTAAAATCACTCAATGAAAAAAAAGTTAATTAAGTTTCAATCTCAAGATAATTTTAAAAATCTTGAATTGAGTTTTTATTAAATTTGTCTAATTTTCAAAATTTAAAACTCTTTAATTAAATATTATTGTTAATTTTTTTAATGGCATGATATAATTGTATATTGTTATTCACTGAGTAATATAATAGTTATCTTGTCTTTTTATCTTATTTTGTTTAGTTTTCATGCATATAATTTTATAATGTATTCTGTAATTTATAATTTCATTATAATAGTCATATAATTTAATTAACAAAAATGTCTAACATCAAATACTTATTTGAAAATATTTAAAATATTTAATACTCAACATATCATAAAAATTTAATAAAAATTCAATTTAAAATATTAAATTAAAAGTTTTCAAATTTATTAAATAATTAAAAATTAATTAAGAAAAAAATATTTTAGGTTAAACAAACTGGAACGTTGAATGTTAGAAATTAGTGATAATTCTGGGGTGAATTTTTTCGCGAGCAACGACGTTTGTGCTGACTAAAGAATAGTCATGAGAATTTATTTACCAATACACCTCCAAATAAAAGGAAAAAGCGAATATTAATTTAACATAAAATATAAATATAAATATAAATATATATACGGCATGCTTCGTTCATGGGTAAGGTTGAGTTCAGTGAGTGGGTGTGTCATCATCGTCACTGACTTCTGCTTCTGGAAATTAGTTCATAAGAATCGTTCGTTTAATTAGGTCACCCAATCAAAGAGAACCCTAACGCTAAATTCAGTTGACATTGTTGAAGCATGGATTCTCAGGTTGCAGTAGCTCTTGCTCTTTCACTTGTTGGTGGTGTCAGTACTTCTATCGGTACATTTCTCTGCTCTTTCACTTACTTTCACCATTCCTATTGTGTGATGCATTGTCAGTTTAGACCTATCGGTGAGTCAGTGAAGTCTCTTGGATTGCCGATTGTTGTTTCAGTTGCTTATTTGTTGTGTTATTGTCGCAAACGTCTTGCAGACTGTTTTTCACACTTTCAGAATGCTAATTGTTATTTCAATTGGTTATTTATCTGTTTATTTATGTTAGTTCCTGCTTTTGATAAAAACTTATCCTCAGTTGTTTGCTATTTATTTGTGTTTTGAATTTGAAGTGTATTTTCGTTGAGTTTTTTTGTGCGTAATTGTAACAAGTTGTTGTTTGTTGTTAAACAGGTGCGCTTTTTGTGATTGTCAATCAAGCTCCCAATCTGAAGATGCTCGGGTTACTACAGGTAGTTTTAGTTGGTCGCGACTTTTTTTTTTTTTTTAGGTTATGAGAATTTATTGATCGATTTGTAATCATTATACCCCACTGTTTCTAAATTCCATTTGTTGGTTAGCTTACTCATGTATGCTTTCTGAAATTATTCCACTGCATGAAGGGTTTTGCTGCTGGTTTGATGCTCAGCATATCGTTCTTTGATTTGGCTCACAATGCTTTGAACTCACTGGGCTTCTTGAAAGGCAACCTTTGGGTAGGATGTGTGCTTCTGCCACCATCATAAAGTAGCAATAGTTTATTCTTTTGTTCGTCTTCTCTCATATTAGTTCTGAGCAAATATCTATCTTCTCATTCATGTAGTTTTTTGCTGGGGTGATATTCTTTGGTGTTGTGGCCAGTTTTATCCCAGAGCCAACTCTTGCTCCCACTTCTGATGTCAAGGGCAGAAAGGTTTTTAATGAACTTGTTCTTACAAATAACTGCTGCCTCTGTATTGTTGATTTTGCAACGCGGCATTGGAGCTGCTATGTATAATATCTACATAGGTATATATTTTGATCGATGTGATGACATGCTTGAAATTAGAAAAATGGGGATGATGGAGGCAAGGATACTTTGAAAAAGCATCGCCGGCAGGTTTTATTCAGTGGAATTGTTACAGCCGTAGGTATGATTGTGATGTAAACCCTTTGTCCGGGTACTTTCAAACCTATATTTTTCTTACAATGCAGTTCTTTCTGGAGCTAAAATATTAGAGAAATATGAGAATTAATTTTCTTTTGAATTTCTCGGAGTTTGGTATTCAGTAGTTAAAAGTTCCTTGTGAGACTTGATCAACTTCAATTCTCACCATTCTTTTTCTCTTAGTTTTCACTGTTTCATACCTGTTGCTTTTTTTTTGTGCATTCCCTAGGCATAAGTTTGCACAACTTTCCAGAAGGAATGGCAGTATTCCTTGGATCCATGAAGGTATATGAACTTATTGATTGCATGTGCTTATCAATCTGTCACATTATCATTAATTGTTGAAGCATTACGCACGTTACTTCCTCCCTGATATACTTGTTAATGACATGTCAATTTGATGCTTGTGATATGCTTTTTCAACAGGGCCTCCGTGTTGGCATCAACTTGGCATTAGCCATTGCTTTGCACAATATCCCAGAGGTATAAACTTTCATCTTGTGACGAAACCTGTTCACTCTAGATACAGTTAAATTAATAATGAAGCAATTCCTTATAATCCTTGATACTTCTTTTATCTTTATATTATGTTTTTTTAATTCAATGTTTGAAGTTTGTCATCTTTTACTACCCACATTATATTCTGAAAAAAATAAATTAAAATGCTGTATATGTTTTATTGTAATTTATCAATGTTTTGTTTTGTAGGGTGTTGCTGTTGCACTTCCTGTTTATTTTGCGACACAAAGGTAATAATGATCTTAAGGGCTCTTGTTGGTTCTAGTATTTGTTGTAATTACATTTGACAAATCACAGTGGTTATATTCAAGCGTAAAGGGTTTATGTCCTATATACTCTTGCTGAAACATGCGCATGAAATATTGATTCATTCATATAAAAACAGACAGTAGAGGGAAAATATAGCTCTGAGTATATGATTCTGGAATCTCAATTGTTTGTGCTGATGAATATGATTAATATTTTAGGTTTATTTATTTAGGTTCAGTAGTGGCCGTAGTGTATGATGGTGACAATAGAGAGGATGGCTATTTTGTGAACCAAAACCTTTCATTTTGTGGCGATACTGCTATATAGTTTTACGGTAGAAGGTTTTTTTCTGTTCACTTTCTCCGCAACAGAAAAAGAGATTTACTTAAGGTCAAGATGCTTGAGGGTTTTTTGGGATTTAAATGCCGGTACCTATATATACAAATCAAGATAAATTCTTATGAAAATTGGGTTACAGTGTATATTTGCAAATCTTGATGTCCTTTTGTAGTATAATAACTGCTGAAATAATTGCTTAATCTCAAATCTTTATTCTTTTTGCTAGGAAATAACTATGTTAAATTGAATAATAACCTTTTCATTCTGAATGTATCCTAGTAAATGGCAGGCATTCAAATTAGCATCACTTTCTGGCTTCGCTGAACCCCTGGGAGTGATAATTGTAGGTATATCATCTGATTTATGTTGCTTGGCTCAATAGACTTTGATTTTATTTTTAAAGAACCTGAAAGCAAGAATTAGGTGATGTGGTATTATAACGATGATGAAGCATGCCATGCTTCAATATTAGGGGTCAGGTAAGGTATACCTTACCCAGTTCAAGTGTTTGACCTTACCCATTGAATCTCTATCTGCACTCCAGAGTTGGATGTTTTAATTATGTACATTTCATTATTTTTTTGGCCCTCAAGATTTCTTAGATATATGTTTGAATTGTGTAGTCGAACTAACTGTGATGATTTATATTCTCTCACTGTAGCCTATCTATTCCCTAGCAGCTTAAGTCCTGAGATTCTAGAAGGTTTACTCGGATCAGGTATGCAATGATACACGATCTTGATGTCACGATGAGATTTTTAGAATTTATGTTATTATCCAGATTTATTCTATGATGATTAATTACAGTTGGTGGAGTTATGGCCTTTTTGACCCTTCATGAAATGTTGCCTCTGGCTTTTGATTATGCGGGACAAAAGCAGTCTGTTAAGGCTGTCTTTTTGGGAATGGCTTTCATGTCTGCAAGGTCAGAATCTCATTTCTGATGAAATAGTTTTTCAAGAGCTGAGGATATATTTTCTTTTATTATTGCTACGTAGGGAAGATATTTAATGCATAAAAGTGCCCACTGTCACATCTCTATCTATCAAGGCGAGTAAATTAATATGCATATTAATTAGCAAGTAGTAATTACAAACAATAGAGTTCTTGTGGATGTGCAGGCAACAGTAGCTCTTTAGTGTCTTCCTTTCTAAAATGTTTGTTATCAGATTCGGTACAAACACGTTAAAACATTATTTTTAGGCCTTTTGTATTTTCCTATTGAGTTCTCATGTGGTTAACATTGCTGGATATGCAGCCTGTATTTTCTAAGTATCAGCTTACCTGAGGACTTGAGCTTGTAGGTGGGAACGACTTCTTCTCTTTTCTGAATGTCACTATTTCAAGTCTCATTGTGACGTGTCTTATGATTCTATCACTCGTTGCAGCAAAGTTCCTTCAGAAGGAATCTGAGAGTGCAAAAGGACAGTAATGCACAGTTAATCTGTCTAGGATAGCAATTTATCAGACATCAGTGTAGAGGGAGGCATTCCACCTATGATTGTGGATTTTCCTATAGACTAATGTACAAAAAAACAAGAATAAGAGTATTCCCTCTAATTCTTTAACCTACCCACCTTGTATACTGTGTATCATCAACGAATATTGGACTTTAAAGTTGCACAATTTGCTGATACTGTGTCGTGTTAATATATTTCGGCCGTGGGTTATGACACTCAGTCACAAAACATAAAGACGAATGTTGACTAGCAGTAAATATATCATTTTGGAATTAATTTCTTAATTCTAAAGTAGGCTTATTGAACAATGTTAGAAAAATTAAAGCATTATATCCTCACGGAAAACTTGTATTGAGTAACAATAGTGAAGGACCTCGCTCTAAAGGAAACACCATACTATATGTACAAAATGTTGGGGGAGGTTCGACCGTCTTTTTTCATTCAAGTACACCATGGTCAACACAGCATTTCTCATTTGTCCTCTTTCAAGATCCATGGTCACAATGAGCTTTTCTAGCTCTCCCCATCTCTCATGATGAGACACACATAGAACTCCACACATGGTAAGACATTGTCCGCTTTGGGTCAAGCTCTCACGGGTTTGCTTTTGGTTCCACTCCAAAAGGCCTCTTACTATTGGAGATATTTATGTGTATATAAACCGTTGACCAGTCCTTCTTTCACTCAATGTGGGACTTTGTTTACACTCCAACACAAAATATACTTCATCTTTATAAACAAACAAATGAAATCAAATTAAGTTACTATTTCTATCAACTCCAACATTACAAAACTTTACCCAAAAAATCACATCAACAAATATTTCTTAAATTTCTCTCTCAATTGGTTCCTCTCAGATTCCCTTTCTATACGAGCATAATGGTCGTGAAATAAGATGTGAATTCCTTTTAGTATATCTCAGCTTGTGACAAATGGTTGTGGAAACTTTTAAAATAAACACGATGCCTTGAACCAACTGATATTTTAAAAAGACTATAAATTACCACATTGAGACTTTCAATACTTGATATGCCAGAATGTAAAAACACAAAAAACAAAGAATCAAAAGTAACACTCATGATGTTTTTAACCAAAAAAAAATGTAAAAAAAAAATAATCCCTATCAATTTTTTCTTACTTTAAAAAAGTGGAGTCAGGTTTAAGATATGATTCTCATTTTTATTATTTATTTTTTCTTAAGAGAAACCATATTCCCTGTGAACTAACAAATATTGATTACTTTTAGGAATAGTAGACCAAATTAAGAACTCATTCGTGGTCCCTAATAGATTTCCCACAAGGAATCTTTCACCATTTACGATGTTCCTTATCATATCTCTCTTGAGAGCAGCTTTTTCCCAATCTGTCATCACCATACCTTTCTCCCTCTGCTTCATCACAGCTTGAGAAAAGTCTGTTTAACAGTAACTTGAATATGTTGAAAATGTTCTTTGTTTATTAGTATAATTCTCTCTTGTTACTGGGACCCAACTTTTGAATTTATAATAAGATAATGATATTTGAAAATATTTTTTTTACAATATTTTAACATCATTTACGTGTCATTATTTTTTATTGATTCAAAATTACTCACAATCCGTAATAATAATCATAAACACCATCCTGATCAATCACATAGTGATACATATTCAAATCTTGTTAAAGTATCATTATCCTATATAATAATTCACACATCACCATTTCCCAATATGCAACTTGGTCATTTAAATTCTTAATCACTAACAGAAAAATGTAATTTGATTATCTGCTACTCTTGTTCATAATATGAATTGCTACAGGGAATTGAATTGTTTTGGACTAAGTTTCACATTTATTTTTTAGCAAAGATGTAAAGCAAAATAAATATAGAATACAATAAAGAATAGTTGATTTATAAATAGCATTTTTTAATTGAAAGTAAATAAGTGAATAAAATGAAATAGTAAATAAAAAGCAAATATAAAGCTAAAAGTGAGTTCGAATATATCTATATATCTTTTTATATAAATTTTCGCCACATTGTTTATATTATTGAATAGTTATAATGTAACTAAATATTATATTATAGAGAATAAGTCGTGTTCTTATATTATACTTTTTTTTAATAAAATAACGAGTTATTTGAATTTACAAGGTAATTAATTCCATAAGAATGTACCTCGATTCTTGTACTATATATAGAAACCTACTGAGATATTTCTTGTGTTATGGGTAAATTTAAATTTTTTAAATTTCTCTCTCGGATTTGATGATTGCAGAAGAATTCAAGAACCTAACATGTATTGTTAGTAAAAAGCAAAAAAAGATAAGAAATAATACAAAAAAAATTGTCTATAAAATATTGATTACTTGAAAAATATGATAAAAAAATGAATATGCCCTGTTACCTTTTTCTTTTATGAGTTTGTTGCATCAAGATATTTTAAAATATAGAAGCTGATAAATCAAACTTATCATATAAGACAAGATTATGATAATACGTTTACATATTAATAAGTAATTATCTGTTGTTTCCTCGGATAACCAATTTTTTTTTACCTAAAATTGAACATCTTTTGACTAAACTCTGTTTGACAAGTGTTTTTCATTCTCTTCATTAAATCTGAACTAATGTCTCTTTACAATATAGGTATTGAAGAGAAAAATTATTTATAAATGAAAGTAAAATGGGTAAGTGAATAAAAAAATAATGAATGAAAAATATAAATAAGTATAATGAATCTAAGTTGATTCTATATGAACATTCTATTATATTATTTTGTGGATCAACCTCCTCATTATGCAGCACAGAAAATTTGGTCAGTAGTAGGTGTAATCATTTTGAACGATCATTCATTATTACTGCATACATTTGGATAGTTACAAACTTACTTAAAGAAGGGAGAATGAACTATAATAAACAGTGGAATTAAACCAATCTCCAAGTTACATTAGTTTAGGGTGCAGATTTATGCCTGCAAATAACTCTACACCTCAAGATCCTATCCTGAATATAGAAGCCTGGCACCACCATGATCTTAACCCTGCTTGAACCTTGTGATCTCTGTCTATCAGCAACCAGATCTTCCATGAAGTGAGGATCAAAGCTTCTGTTCTCTTCAACCCTTAAAATTCCCAATGGAGGGTTGAAAGAAAAGGCCAGCAAATGTAGCAACCATATGCACTTTGCTGCCACAAAGAAAGCCTGAAGGAGTTGCTCAGGCCAAGGCCTAGTCCAATTCAGTGTAGTGATGATGCAACTCATTTTCTGGTCACAGAATTTACTAAACTCTTCACTGTAATACTTAGTTCCCTTTCTGAGCACCTCGTTCCAGCTCAAATTCCTAAGTGCAACAAACGATGAGAATTGTGCTTGACGATGCTGTCGAGGGTCTAAGAATTTTGTGCAGCCATTCTTTTGGAACACACTGTTCTCAAAGTCTTGGTAGAAGGCCTGGTTTATGAAGGCTTCAAAATGGTATAAAACTGCCTTTGAGTATTTGGAATTCAAGGAGAGTCTATATGGTTGGAGGAGCAAGTTTAAGTTGTCCATCAAAGATTGATCAGTTTCTTCAATCTGGCATATAAGGGTCTTGCAGAATTGCTTCACTGATAACCTTGATTCTGACACTACCTGCAGGAAGCCCTCTATCATTACATCCTCACCTACAGGCATCAAATTTTCCCCATTTCCATCAGAGGGTGTTCCTTTATGGGGAGAGTTGTTAAACTTTTCAGAATGTGTGGTTTCTTTGGTGAGAATTGCTTGCCTCAAAGCTTTCTTCAACTCTTCACAGTAACTCTCCAAATACTCAAGCTTTTGTTTCAGGTCCCCCAGTGAAGATCTCATCTCAGAAACTTCCATCATGGCAGCATCTCTACTCTCATTTGCCTCCATCAGTTCCCTCTTCAGTGCCTCAACTGACATTATTCTCATGTCCTTGAGAACCTGAGAGACTTCCTCAGATTCTGTTCTAGCTGGGGAACTTACATTCTTATGCTTCTTTTTGAACTTAGGGAACAACCATGAAATCACCCCTTTATTTTTTGGCTGGGTTTGAAAAGAAGCATGAGAATCTGTGAGGGGAACAACAATGTTGGAGCTCCTAGTGTTCCTTGTGTTCTCATATTCAGTAGTTATGACAGCAGGATTGCACCTATTGCAGGAAGACAAAGGCCTCAAATCCCCCGAACTGTTTCTCCTCCTGGATTTGAAGTAGTCATTTGCAGGCGATGTTTGGAGAACAGTGATATGATTTGCACAAGAACCACTCACAGATTTGCTATCATCAGCAGGACACATGTGAGAGTCATGGTTGCCAAATGCAAAAGTTAGCCCCTTTCTTGAACTTGATTTCTCCTTATAATCCGAGGGAGCCATGCTGTTCCCTCCATCTACCCCATTCTCATCCCAACTTTCTGATATTGTTCTGCTCCTTGTTGGGTTCTGATGTACCTCGTCTTCATAACTCTGTCAACGATTCTCTCGTTTAGAGACTAATTGTTCAACATAAAAGCAAGCATACATGATCTATGCCTCCAAATGAAAAAGCAAGAAAGAGCAAAAGTTCTAAAAAGTTGAGTACTTGAGACACAATTTTTAATGTTCCATGAAAAGCTAAAAGAAAAAGGTCAAACCCAATTCTCGCTTTATGTTTTCATTTCAAATTTCATGCAGTCTACAAAGTTGAATGCCAAAAAATAATGAAGCAAATTACATATTCTTACTGGTGTGAAAACAGGGTAATCTTGGGCAGAGAAGTGAGAAGCAGAGGAAGGTGATGGGAATCTAACGTTGGTTGTGCCTGGGCTACTTCCTTGGGTTAATGCAGCATGAAGCGCCCTTAGTTCCACTGCTTTGGCTATGGCGGTTTGGATTTCTTCCCTTGTTATGTCAGGGTTGTTGCCGTTGACGCTTTGGTTGTTATGGTTCTGTAAACTTTTTGCGGTTGCAGTTGCAGCCATGAGGCACAACAGAGGAAAGAACAGAGTGGAGCATGTAATGTAAATGCCGAGAAGATAATATATGCACTATAATAATATTGATATCCTTGAAAATTTTAAAAGACAACAGAAAAAGAACAAAACGGGTTTTCAAGTGGAGGCATCCAACGGCTGGATTTGGTTTGATGGCTGATGGCTATTATTTATCTGTGGTAAGAATGAGATATTGGAGAGCCAGAAAATGGTATGAGGGATACAAAGGGGCACGTCTCAAACCCAATGAAATGAGCTTTGTCTCTGTTCTCATAAGAAAACTAATGCTGAGCACATGTGAAGAGGAGAGAGATAGTAGTAATTTTCCTTTTTGGTACAAGAGTTTGAGATAAATAACTTTTAACCACATAATCCTGATTCCTTTTTCTAATTCTAAGGGTATGTGGTTCCATGTTAAGCCAAAAGTTACCATTTGTAGTTTTTGCATTCTTGCTTAGTTTGCAGTCAAAAATTGAGAATACATATCTTGAAAAAGTCAATCTAAACTCACTGATAAATTTCATTTTTTGATTTCAGTCATTGAGTTATCACTTTGAAAGTGATTTACTTGGCATTGGTCTACACCAAAGATTATACCTTTTTGACTCTGGGTGCATCGCAGCACTCTGAACCCAGTTTACCAAAATGCCCACACGTTAGGAAAATTACCAGAAAGCAGAATTAGGTGGTAATGGGAAGTTCCATTTCTTCCACTATATATGCTCCCTCATCATACCTAAGCTGAAGTAATATTCAGCTTTCAATTTGAAGACATTGTCAACCAAACGTTGCTTTAACACTCATTTACCTTTCGAGTGTAATCATGACTTCAATATGTTGCCTGCTAGAACTGTTCAAAAAGCCATCAAACACTTCACTTGCGCCTGATATGGTAGTGATGAGGAGTAGGTGAACGGAAAATTCAGCTAAATGTCTTAACCCCAGAAGAGTATTATTGTACATTAAATGCTTAGTATAACATATTTAACTTTTTATTTATCTATTCGTTTATTCCATACAATCTTGGTGACCCTTCATGAAAATTAAGACGAACCTGTAGCCTGTCCATGGAACGAAAGGCCACAGAATTTCCAAAGATGGAAAACCAATCAAACAGCTAATTCATGTGTTGTTTTTGAGTGGTTGAAAGTGTTTATGACCAAGAGACAGGGGAAGTAACGTTTGTTTGTTGAAAGTTTTACATCGACCAAAATAAGACCAATTCATAACATAAAATTGGATACAAATTTCACTTTATAAATCGGTTTTGTAGTATTAAGTTAAACGATTTGAAGAGCAGGTAGATAGTTGAAGTGGGTGAGGTTAATAATGTCCAAGTAGTGGATGTAAAAAGGAAGTGATATTGAGCCGTGCAAGGGTTCAGATTTTGAAGGAAAATAACGAAAAGGTTGAAAAGAATCCAAAAAACTTGCAGACAAGGAATCCTACAAGACAGAAAGGCAGAGTGGGGACCAAGTGGTTAGCATCTTTTAAAAATGAAAATTACATAATGCCCTGCTGAGGCCATATATAAGTACAAGTCCTCATAGGGTAGTTTTGAAAATTGACAAGGTTTTCTTGCTTGGATTATGGAATCCTTTTACATAATTGGAAATGGAATTCCATGTAGGACAATGGAATTGTTTAATAAGGAAGCGTTCGTTGAGACAGTGATCATCCCTTTTTCTTTCAATGGCATTATTTTATGACAATTATGATCCCTAAGCCTAACCAGCCAGGGAAGTTAGTGAGATTTGTTAAACAAACACATGCAAAAAGTGTCTTTTCTTGCTTATTTCATAGCATTAGCGTAGATTCCTCATTAAATTCTAGTATTTTCTTTGATCAAGGAATACGACACAAACATTTCACAACCACTAAAGAAAACATAGCAGGTAGTTTATCTATCCTTTGGAAGACAGGTGTATTTCGTTTTGACTAAGTTCGGTCTTCTCCTAACCACCAGATATATTTTTTGTTCCCACCCAACCAATCATATATAGGATTCTCTTACAACATTCAATCAAAACGCTCTTTTCTATACTTCAAATTGGATTGCCTGAATAAATGCTAAATGGTTTAAGGTTGTTTAGCAGACTGAGCTAATCCATAAGGCAGCAGTTCAAGGCCTTGATCAAATACTTCTTTTTGATAGCATATCATAATATATGAATTTTAAAGGATGTCACAAAATTGGATTCATTGGTCTGTTTATAATGTTCTGTGACTAATTTAGCATGTTTCCTGCGTAGTAAGGATTGAATGACAAAACGTTTTACACATACATTGTTTCCTTTTCAAAATGTCACTTTTTCTGTTCTTGATGTTTTTTTTTGTTTTGTTTTCATGGCTACTGAGAGAGTCTAGCAGAGACAGTAATTATTGGTGAGTTATTTCATTGGAAGGAGCAGTTTTTACTTTAGAGTTAAAAAATGGTACCTTTGTTTCAGCTGTTTAATGGTAAGAGAAGGATATGTATGATGTCACAGTTTGAGTTAATTGGTGCAACAGATCTGTGAAGGAGCAACAAATATCATATTCCAATGGTGTTTGAAATTGACAACAATGCTTGGAATAAACAACAAAGGAGATTAAAGGAGTAGCTTCTCCAATCTAACATTCTAATGATAAATGTATGTTCAAAGTCTTGATGACATATTTTACTTCTATATTTTTATAATGTTATTTTGTAAATTTTAGAGATCAAAGACATTTTCCTTAAATCATACAATAAATTAATTACTTTTTTTAAGTCACATAAATTATTAATATTTTCTCTTAGTAACAACAACAATATTCAAGAATCTACTTGGTGAAAATTATCTTTATCCATAAGTTTTTCAAAGTCTTTTTTCACAAACATAAAGAGTTTCTTTAACTGTCACAACTCTAAATCCCCTAATTGAAAAGTTATTAAAGAGATAATCAATTATCACATAAATTTTTTTAAAAACATATTTTCTCTATGATATTTGATTACTAGTAGTGACAATCCATTATCACAAAACCTCTTTCTGAAAAATTTGATTTTAACTAGATAATTGATTATCATTAGTGACAATCCATTATCACATAACTTTTTTTGAAAACAAAACAACTTTCCTAAGTGAGATTCATGCATGTTGCTTTGTGACTTTCTAAGTCAAGTCCTATACAGAAAATTATTTACTAATATATATATATATATATATATATATATATATATATATATATATATATATATATATATATATATATATATATGACTTATTACTCTTATACATAAATATATTAAAATAATCTAATATCTTTTATTATCACTTTGAGTTTTTGAACTTGCTTTTATCATCATCAAAATAAGTTCCTAAAGAATGATCTCCATTAGTGTCTTTATTTTACAAAACCTAGAAAATGGTTTAAGGTAGCTTTTTAGAAAAATGACACTAGAATATTTTAATAAAAAAATGTTAAGTTTATAACCAAGCTTCATTTTATAAAATTCATATCTCATTAGACTTTCTTTTTAAGCTTTTTCTCTACTTTTTTTCTAGATTTTTAACCTTAATATTCTTTCTTTTGAAAAAAATAATAATATAGGGTTTCTCCTCTTGAAGAACTCTGCATATCCATCTTATCAAAGTTAAGAACACAATAAGTTTACTTTTTTACCATTTTGAGGTGGTTTTGGCTCTTTGAGTTTGCATGTGTGTTATGCCCTAATGCATGTAACTCAGATGTGTTCATAGTAAATCTTTGTTGTTTTGTGATAATGGTGATATGTTTAAATTTCTAATGTTTTTTCTTCATCTAGTTAGGTCATCATGCGAGAAATAGAGTCCAAGGAAGTAACTGTGAGAAAAATGCCAGTTGAACCAAGTGATAGAAACTAGTATTATTTTGAACCACTTGTTTTATTTAATCTAGATGGAGTGTGAGGTGAATATGTGATTTGATTGTTATATTGATATGTTTGCAAGTGTTGATTTCCTTGGTGTGTAATCCTTGCTTGAATGATTAATTTGTTCTAAGTTGTGAATTGTAGGATTGACACGGTGAAGTTGTACTCGTAGCTCTAATGAGTCATTTTTAAACAAATTTGCCATGTTTGGTTCATGTAGAGCAATATGAAACACACTCTATTGAAGTTGGGAGTACTATATGTTCTGAAGAATTTCATGTGTGGTTTATGTAGACTTGTTGGACAAGTCAACTAGTTACTGAGTGAATGTTAAAATTGAGTATGGTAAAGAGATAGGATAAACATTCTTATTGATGGTCTCATTGGACTAATGTCAATTATGTGTTTGAGAGAGTAAATATTTTTGAATACTTTCTTCTGTGCCTAATTGAGATACTTTAATTATAAGATAAATTATACTAATTGAAACGTTACAAAATTAAATTTCAATGATCAAGGTCACAAAATTAAAAGTTCAATTATAATTTTTTTTTAAAAATATATAAAAGTTAAAGTAGTAAATGTATAATTTAAAATATGAAATATATTCTATTGGAAATTCACCTAACATAAATCACATTATTATCACATTTTTAATAATTGAAGAATCAATAACTGATGATACGTAGAATTTCTAAAGATATAAAAAAAATGCAGTGACAAAATGTATTTTAATAACTTTTAAGACACAGTAAAATGGTTAACATTATAAATTAGAGAAAAATGATGAATAAGCACTTACTAGGATTCCAACATCCTAGTTACATTTGACTAAAGAAAGATCTAACCAACAAAATGCAAAAAGTAACGAATAAAAGTATGTGTTGTTGTGCATGAGTTATCTTACACTTGAGTAGATTATAGATAAAATTGATTTATTTTTGTTAGGATTCTAAGAGTAAATTTACTTTTCTATTGAAAAAAAAAGTAAGATTGAGTAGTAAAAAAGACGACGAGTTTGTTTGTTTTTTTCATAATCACTAGAGAAATCATATAAAAGTAATAAAATTCGATCAAGATAAAAAAATGATATATTTACTTTTAACCAAAACTCTAAAGTATTATTATTTTTATGGAGTTTTTTTTAATATATTGTGAGTGTTTAACCAAAACACACATTTAAGTTTTTTTTTTATGAGATTTGTGATCTTTTTATCTCTAGTCGATAATTCTGATACCATATTAAATACTGAAATTTTAAAGTTTAACTCAATCCTACAAAATCAATGAAATTTGTATCTTAGTTATATATATTATAAATTGACCTTATCTCTAACCGATACTTAACGAAAAATCCTAACAATTTTATCGTGAACACATGGTACATAAAAAAATGGGACCAAATATGGATGAAGAATGGCGTAAGGGTTACTCATGCAACACATAGACAAGAAGACGTAGCTTTCAGTCTATTCTTCAATAATTAGGTTGATGAGCAACCATAGGAATTTTATTATAAAGAGTGTGACAATGGCTGGCAAGAACCCAAAGTTGCACACAAAAAGGAAACCTCTCTCAACTTTCAGACAAAACAGCACGGAACTCTGTCTCTCTGTCACAGACCCACCCATACATTAATATTAACTTCACTACAAATTTCTAATGCTTACGTAGCACTTCAAACCTTACCATTTCCAAATTATTCTTTCTTCCATACTCTCTCTTTTCACGCATCCTAGCTAGCTTGAAAGAAACACATCATTCCTATTTCCTTGTCTCTTTATGGGTAAAAACTGAAGGAATCAATAGTAAACACCACCATTGCATGACAACGTTTCAAGTTTACCCTTTTAGCAGTTCTTACCAAGTTACGCTGCATATATTATAATACTAATACTACCCTTGTCCTCCTCGTTGAATCATTTGATCTTGTTTTTCCATGTTTCGATTAATACCACTGTTTCGCCTTATTTGTTGCATTCTTTCTCTATATGTACATGTGTTGCCTTCAAACACACTGCATTATTTGCTGTTTCTTTTACTCATAATAGTGGTCTTAGGTTTGTGTAAAAGTTATTGTATGATTCTGGATGAATGATCGAATGTAACAAATATGAAAAAAACAAAATACGTGTGGCTTAATTCGTGAAGTTCTTCGATCAAATTCACCTTCACATGGGTTAGTTGAAGTAGAGTCTCCTCAACTAGGAACAAGACGGGACAACTCGGAAACTTTAAAGTAGTTTGGTTTGAATTTCGGAAGATTTGTCAAAATTAAAGTTTTTTTTTTTTATCGAGATTAATTAAGTGTTAAATATAATTAATTTTTATTCCATTACTTTGTTTACTTTTCTCTAAGTATATTTTTATCAGTTTATATTCATTCAGTCTTATATAAAGTTAACTGAAATTCAAATATCTTTTGTAAAATAAACAAAATAAATAATTGAAAGTATTTTATTTCGTATGGTAAGCTAATAAGGAAAGTAGGAATTTTCTTTCTGCACCTCTCTACATTTCAACCTGCACTCCTACAGAGTTGTGAAATTACTTTTTAATTTTTCTCCTTTTTCTTTCTCCACCACCATCACCCTCTTTTTCCATTTTTTACCTTCTCCTTCATGTTAAAATTTTTATTTTCTGTATTTTTTTTTTATTTCAGAATGTACAAATCAATAATAAAAATGAAAGTTCTAAAGTAGAGTAAAATTAGATTTTTCAAGTGTATAGGGTGCAGAATGAAATGAAATTATGGAGATGCAGAGAGAATTAGCCAGCAAAGTAATGTTTGAAGAGCCCATGCATCATAGATTGGGCTCGTTAATTTCTCAATAACAAATATTCAAATGAAGTATATTTAATTTTGTTTCACAATAATAAATATTCTCTTTTTTCCTTCAACGTACATCTTTATAGCTGTTGAAAATGTGTATTTTATATTATGATACATTTTTAAATTTTAAATTTCATGATATATAATTAATCATGAGATTATAGATTTTAAACACAATTATGGAGTTAGAAGAAGGAAGTATGGGGTGCAGAAAGAAATTGTCTGCTGACAAACACCTGAGAAAACAAATATATATCAGTGGGCCTCATCAATAATAACTAAGGGTGTTTCATCCTACACCTCCAAGCTTTCATCCTGCACCTCCAAAAATTACTATTTTAACCTTAATTAATATTATTTTAATATTTTCTCTTTCTTCATAAAGTCATTCTGCACCTCTCTAATTTTTTCTCTTTCTTATTAAAGTCAACCTA
>NC_028354.1:4596808-4659606 GCF_000741045.1 Vigna radiata var. radiata
ATTATTATTATTTTTATTTTAGTTACTTTTTTTTATTTTTTTAACATAACTATTATAATAATTAAAATTATACTTTAATAATTATTAAGATATAAATGTGTATTAAATAATATTAAAATTTTAAATTAAATTAAATTATTATTAAATTTTTATTAAATTTTAAATCTCGAAATAAAATTTAGAAAATTTATATAAAAATTGCATAGATTTTAAAATCTATTAAAATGATGTAGGATGATTTTAATAAAAGAGAGAAAAAATTAGAAGGGTGTAAGTTGACTTTAATAAGAAAGAGAAAAAGTTAAAGGGGTGCAAAATCACTTTATGAAGAAAGAGAAAATATTAAAATAATATTAATTAAGACTAAAATGGTAATTTTTGGAGGTGCAGGATGAAAGCTTGGAGTTGATGGATGAAACACCCAATAACTAAACTTGAAAAAAACCTGAAGTAGCCCGCGCTTTCCGATGAAACGAAACAACGAAAGCTACAAAATTAAAGTTGCCGCTTCAACAATCGAATCTCATTGGTTCATTCACGTATACACGGATCGCAATTGTAACCGTAGATTAATTAAAACTGGACGGCTCAGATACATCGCATAATCTACATCTTGTGTATAAATCTTCATTGGAATATAATTCTCTTACACTGTAAACAACAACTCTCCATCTAGAAGTGATTTTGCAGCCAAACAAGTACTAACTTTTTTCACCAATGGCACGAACCAAGCAAACTGCACGCAAATCCACCGGAGGCAAGGCTCCGAGGAAGCAACTGGCCACCAAGGCAGCCAGAAAATCTGCTCCGGCAACGGGCGGCGTGAAGAAGCCTCACCGATTCAGGCCGGGAACCGTGGCGCTCAGAGAAATCAGAAAGTACCAAAAGAGCACCGAATTGTTGATCAGAAAGCTTCCTTTCCAGCGTTTAGTTCGAGAAATTGCTCAGGACTTCAAAACTGATCTCCGTTTCCAGAGCAGCGCTGTTTCTGCTTTGCAGGAAGCTGCTGAGGCTTATCTTGTTGGACTCTTCGAAGACACAAACCTTTGCGCCATTCACGCCAAGCGCGTCACTATCATGCCCAAGGACATCCAACTCGCTCGCAGAATCAGGGGCGAGAGAGCTTGAGCTTTCATAGTTCTTTAGACTGCCTTTAAGTTTCTCTCTTATTCTAATTCCCTGGTTCAGTTGTTTGAACTGCTTTGTATCAGTCCAATGTAGATCAGAAAAAAATGAAGTGTTTTCTAGTTGAAATTCTCTTATCTTTTACTTTTATGCAGAACTGTTATATTTTATTTATTGAATTACAGGGTGAACATAGTTTGCCATAATTCATACATTTATATCTGGAAGATTGTACTTTTTATCTTTTGGGGTTAGAAACAGTGCTAACAGAAGGTATGCGAGAACCCTTAGCTCATCTGAAATGGATAATTTTCTCTCTTCAGTATTGCATCTTATAAAGAATACGTTTATAATGTTTTGAAACATTAGAAGAACACCAAGAATGTAAAATTTTCGATTCGATTGCTTCGATATTTTCCCTAAACTATTGTTTGATCGCTCAAACGAGTTCACAGCCACCGTTCCTGAGCGATTTCTCTCACCAGCCGCTGGAATGGAAGTTTTCGTATAAGTAGGTCAGTGCTCTTCTGGTACTCTCTGATCTCTCTCAGAGCCACCGTTCCTGGCCTGAAGCAGTGGGGCTTCTTCATTCCACCGGCGGCCGGAGCGGACTTCCGAGCAGCTTTAGTTGCCAATTGCTTCCTCGGCGCCTTTCTGCCAGTGGATTTGGGTTAGTTGCCTATTTTTTTCCGTAGAAGTACTATTTTTGAATAGAAATTGGGGTTAGGTTTGTGGTATATAGGTAATGAAAGTAGGTATGGCGCGAATTTTGAAATATTTTGGGTTTGGGAGAATTGGGAGAATCTTTAAAACCTAAAATTAGAACCGTTGATGAGCATAGGCAGGCATCAATGGTTTGTGTTTTCTATTCTCCTCGCCAGAATTCTTTTTCTTCTATTTTAATATTTTTCATTTTATTTTCTGCTTAACCAAAGGATGTAAATTACATTATTGTTCATGTTTTTTCTTATTTTTATTTCTTCCCTCTTGACCATTCCTGTTATTAATATTACTTGCAGTAGAGAATACATACGTTTGTTTTAATATATATGAAATTTACAACAATCAAATGTTTTAATATAAATATTATATTATGGTTAAATTTTACTATATTTGAACAATCTAGATTAAGTAAAATTGTATTTTGGATTTTGAATTAAAATACAATTTTTTTTAACTATTGCTCATTTGTTTAAAAATTACTAAATTACAATTTAAAGCAATAGATAAAAGAAGATATGGGGTTAACCTGCAAGCGAAGTTAAAAAAAAAAACTGTAAAGAGGTAGTGCATTTAGACAGATTTGTTTAGGTGGTTTGTTCCATCCCATAAACATGTTAGGTGAATAGTTCATAAGCAATTGTGTAAAAGTTTAGTGATATTAATTTTTGTATACTTTGTGTGATGTACTTTAGTAAAGTTTTCTTTCATATTTTATTATTGTATTATATGTGTTTTTTACATAATTACCACTTTTTTTTAAAAAAAAAAATGCAGCTTTTTCAATAAATTTTTTCAAGATATTATACAATTTTTGATTTTTTTATTTCTCGATCTGCAAGATAAACGCAAATTAGATAAACAAACTAGTTTGGTTAAATGTATTGAGATGTAGATTAAAATAATTTGATAAAAAATGTCAAAACGGGTATAAAGTTATTATGATATATTTATTTTGTTATAT
This sequence comes from Vigna radiata var. radiata, assembly GCF_000741045.1. NCBI lineage: Eukaryota > Viridiplantae > Streptophyta > Magnoliopsida > Fabales > Fabaceae > Vigna > Vigna radiata. Next base: position 4,599,618 of record NC_028354.1, read on the forward strand.
GATTATTGTTTATTAACGTAAAGTTTAAACAAAAAATATGAATCGATTAATATGAATAAATACAAATGTATTGTAATAATTTTAATATCGATACCCTACACTATTATTTTTGTGATTGTCTTGATGGCTTTAAAAATAATGTATAAAAAGTTATAACTTTAACGTTTAATTATTTAGATTAAACCATCAAATTCATCTTTGAGAGATTGATGAGAGCTATAAACTATTTTAATTACATAAGATGAGAAAATAAACTATATATACTTCAGTCTAAATTGCAATGAACAACACATAGTCCAACCTTTATATTTCAATGACACCTAACTTGTCCATATGCAGTCAACTGCTAAGCAAAAAAGTCATGATATATTATTATACTTTTCCGTGAACAAGTTAATGAAGCAAAAAAGAAAAATCTACAAGGCCTGTGAAGTCTAAAAGCAATGCATATTATATATACAATAATAAACTAAAATATCATGACATGATGAATGAATGATTTAATATGCAAGCACATCATACCCAGTTACTAGACAAAGCAAAATCATGGAATCTAAAAGAGAATTCCCCAGCCGTGTCTCTCTGAAGCCTTGAGTGGGAAATATCTGATGTATGAGTTGGTTCAGAAGGTGGAGGAGGGGGCAATGGCAGTACATGAGTTTCGTTGGGAATGGGTGGTAACGAAACTTCAGATATATGTGATGGCAACACAGAAGACAGAGCCCTAAATCTTGTGCTTCCTACACTTGAAGCCAAGGCCCTGTCCCAAAGGAAGACGTGCAGGAGAATGGGAACTCTGGTGTGTCGGTGCAAGGACAGCTTCTGGCTGAGTGAAACAGTGTCATAACACCGAATAGCTCCTGTTGAAGAAACCATCCATGGAAGGACTTTTTGATTTGACACTCTTGAAACCACCAACATCCTACAAGTATCTGTTGCCAGCTTATACAGATTGCTCAGGCCTGATCGTGTGGCTGGTACATTTTCTTGATTAATGACTGATGAGATGAAAATAAATCCCTGTAGATTGCAAAAGAAAAATATTAATTGGCTGAAACCTTAAACAATACGATGTGTTTTTAATGCAACAACACACGGTAGGGGATCCAAACTGTTCATTACTAACAAATAATGGATAATAATCTATAGATCTGATACACAAGTCTCACACGTGACAGTTATATATATAACATCGAACCAGATCTTCTATATATAGTTTATTATGTAATGCTTGCACTATTTTTAATGAAATCTGAGTTTCACCTCGATAATTTAAGAAACAAAAGTTTTCAAATTTGCTCTAGAGAATGCTACAAACAACATCTAAACAACGGTCTCTAATTTTATTTACGTTAGTGTATATAGATGTTCATGATCGAGATAGAAACCTCTTCAGTACGACTAATGGCAAAGCCAAGCTTTGAGTCTTCCTCTTTCAGTTTGATTTCAATAGAGAACTCTCCAGCAACCGGAGCATACCACAGGCGAACTGCTCGTACAACGCCAATGTCTACTCCATGGTAATCCTCAAACCCGTAAAGGCTTTCATTTGCCAAGTTAGCTAAGTCAGATAAAGACCCCGCATTCACAGTGGAAGAAGCAGTCTCTCCTGATATCTGTCACACAAATAAAAGAGAAACTCCTTTGTCATACGGAACAAAACAATATAGCACTAAAAAAATAAAAGTAAAAAAAAGGAAGATGGTAAAAGTTTCGTTGCGTCCTAGTGTACAAGACATGATAAAATCTTAAATTTTGTCGTACAGTTTCTTATGACCAAATGCGATATATATTGTGAAGAGGAAGCAAAATATCATATCATGAACCAATTCTTCTAGAAGGTTAAGATCTCAAGTTCAAAGTTCAAGAAAGTCACAATAATGAGTGACCATTTACCTTAGTAAGTAGGGACTCAGTTTGGATGTTCATGAAGACAATAGGGACCCCCGAAGCTTGACCTGCATTGAGCCATGCATTTGCCCTGGCCAGGGTATCCTCCAAATCATTGTAGCGAGAAGCTACCCGATCTGAAGCTTTGGGAAGGAATAATATAGAAAGAAAGTTGCTAGAATTGGGAATTGGTAGCATTTCTTGCATCCTCCTCTCCCATGAATACGAAACATATCCATCCTGTAACTTGGTCCTGGTCAATGCATTTACCATCCTAGTGCCCCTTGAAGCTGTAAAGAGCAGTTATTGCAACAAATATTAGATATGATAATCGAAAGTAAAAGAGTGGAGAAAATAGCAATGCCATTGGCATCGATGACCAAATAACTGCTGACGATCAGCCAATACAGACGTAGAGGTTTAAAAAAAGACGCGGAATAACTTTCCCTGAATAATATAAGGTCATTGTAATAAGATGTGTTGATTTTTCTGGTTTTTTCATATACAGGGCTTTAAGAGGGTATAACCTCACAAATTACAGGACAAGCCATCGGCAGAAATTTGGAATACTTGGTTGCAATTCATCCATGTTATAAAAAAATTCGTTATTAAGAGCATAAACTTTTAACTTGTATATTTGACAAAAGAGGCATCGGTTGCTTTATCATATGTTCATATTGGCATTCTTGCAATAGAACGGCTACAGTTAAAAAATTGCTAGACCAACTTAATGGTCGTTCAAAACTTTGAATAAAGCCTGGAAAGAACCCTCCAACTAGAAAACAAACAATGTAAGACACATCTATCCAAGCTAAGTTTCAGTATTTGTAGTGACATAGGTATTGAGCTTTTATTAGAACAAATAAAGTAAAAGTCTGCATCTGGATTCTAAAAGAAGACAGAAGACTAGGTTCAGGGTAAACAGATAATATCAGGAAACATTATGCCTTTCCGGCCTACAGTTCCATTTTTTGATCTGTCCGTTGGGTCAATAACACTATTGCTTATGTTATAGTGCCCAAGTTTAATTTAATTTACTCCTTACATTTTAAATGTAATAACGTGTATAAAAGAATGTTTCCTATGGCTAAAGAGGCTAACCAAGCAGCAGAGGTTATACCCAAGTTATCCTTTGAGTAGCATACCAAATAGGAGGAAACTGAGCTTCTATACTTCTAATGTAAAGATGTGTTGGCAGGGAGAAATTGGTATTTTCCATTGCTCTATTTTTTTCAGATGGTGGATGTGGTAAGCATTTGACTTTGTTTTGGCAGCTTTTGTGAAAAAACAAAGCATTTTTAATTAAAAACATTATCTTTGGCGTTTTATAAGAAAAAGAAGAAAAAGCAGCCAGAAAGGTGACCTCACAAGAAGAAACACAAGTTTAAAATGAATCTAAGCAAGTTTCATACGTGAAGTTCACCCAAGCAAATGGGAATGGAATCACAGAAAGAGATGGAATGGGCCATATACACGTGCACTCGATGGAGTGTCAACTCATTGGCAACCCCACACACGTTACGTGTAAGCTATTTAGGCACAACGACAAAAATAAACAATTATATCATAAGTTACCGTTTTCCTATTTTAACTAAAAAAATTAGTAATTTTAACACATGAAGGAATTGTGAAAGGTTAATGTGTTATTTTAAATAATTATAACTTACAATATTAAATAGAATATTAGAAATGTCAAATTCAGATATTGACACTCCAGATTATTTATTCTAATTTTTAATATGACAACGTGTTGTGATCTTCTTTAAAACGCACCATCCTTTATCATTATTTCAAAATCAAATTGCAATAATTCTACGGAAAGAATTTTTCAAATATTATAATTAAATTCATCATTAAAAATATAATTTTGTTATAAATTTAATTTTAATGATTTTATTCCAGGCTAAAATACTAAAGCTTAGTTAATTTCATCTCCTCGTTTCGTACGTTATCGTTCTGTCAACTCTTACTTATTACTATTAAACAAAAGTAATGCAATAAATACTATTAACTAACCTTTTTTTTAATTAGCATGAACATGTATAGCACATTCCTCCAGTATCCAACTACCCAAGCTTAACTCAAAAACAATTTATTATTTATTAATTTATTAATTATCAACTAATAATTATTAACTATTAATAAAACGTGGAAACTCAAAAGTCAAAAGGCAAACAAGAAAAACAAGAGAGAAAGTTAGCCAAAGATGGCAACGTACCTTGAAGCTCATAGCATTCTGCTTCGGTCCGATCCAAGAACCCGACCACGTAATTCGGGTCATCAATCGAGCGAAGAACCAAACCCTTCTTCGCCGCGAGTTCGTTAGGCACGATGCACGCCTGCAACTCCACCAACTCCTCCGACCCTCGTCGCACCCGAACCACAATCGACGTCTCCTTCTTCTTGAACGCCTCCTGAAGGATCTTCTGCACGCCGCTCCTCCCGCCCTTGAACGGTGACTGGTACCGGATCTGCGATTTCGCCGTCGAACCGATTCGGAGCTCCTCCACGATGTCGCCGCTTTGAAGCATGTCGCCGGTCCACTCGTCGGCTTTCGAGCTTCCTCTCAGACATTCGATGGAAAGCACTTTCGGATCTCGTGTCGGGGAATCGGAGCTGCTCTGTGATGTTCTATCCATGATCATGTTAACCTAACGCAACCCTGTATCGCTGTTTGGATTGTCAGCTTCAATTACACCGCCTTCACACTATCCAACACAACTAAACAATAAAAAGTTACGACGAGTGAATCTGTAATCCAAACGCGTCTTAACTAAAACTAAGTAACTAACTTGAAGGAAAATTTGGGAGGAGGGAAATTTTGAAGGATGCTTGTTGTAAATGGTTGTTGAAATTAAAACTGTAGTTGTTATGTGAACTAAAATGAATTTTGAATGGGAAGTCAAAGAAGCTTGATGGTGGTTGATAATGTGAACAATTTATGGTTTGTGGAAAAGTACATGATCCATCCTGCCATGGAGTTCTAGACTTTGACCATTTTATGTGCAACGCTTCTTCTTCCACACGTACTAAATTTTTAAAGGAAAAATTTTATTATCTTATAGGCCTTCACTTTTTTCGGTGTTCCAATTTTAATAAATTTTTTTGTTCAATTTAATGTTTTTTTAGAGAAGTTTAAATCATTAACTATATAGTGTTTATGTCAATTATTATTGAAAGAGGTGTGAGTCTTTTAACATATGTAATAATTATCCAATGAGACTTGAATGTGTCATCTTTCACTTAAAATTAAGGAATCAATTTTTGCATGTTGGGTTTCCATGGTGTGATGAAGCTTGTGGATTGGGACTTTCTTGATTTTTGATTGTGATGAAACTCGCGATTTGAGACTTTCTCTATATCGGTTTCTCTTAGGTTTGGTTTCTGTAATTTGATCTAACTTTTTGATTTGTAGGTTTCTTGGACAGGCAAGGTGATAAGTGACTCACGATTGATTTGGAGATGGTCTAACCTGGTGGCTTCCACGGTGGTTGTTTGATTTGGATGGTGGGTTTAGTGAACAAACTAATACGATGGAGGATATGGAGGTGCGTTGAAGTTGATGGAGATGGAGGTTCACGAAGTGGTGGAGAAGATCTCGCGATTTAGGGTTCGTACTTGCAGTGGTGCAATGTTCCTCACTGTGTTTGTGTGTGTTGTCTTTTGATGATGAAGGAGGTTGAAGGATAACAATGGGAGATGTTTGATGCGTCACAGTGGTCCATTGGTGGCGATGGAAGATTGTGATTCATGATGGTAGCAATTTAGGGTTTCGTATGGGTTTCGTGGTGACACTGTGGTGAAGGAGATTGAAGGAGAACAATGAGAGAGGTTTGATGTATCACAGTGGTTTATTGGTGGCGATGGAAGATTTTGCAATAGTGGATTCACGATTCATGGTGACTGCAATTTGGGGTTTTGCAAGGGTTTAATGGTGACACTATGATAATGGAGGCTGATGCGACGAAGATGGTCTAGCCAATAATTGGTTTTCGTGGTGCCGTGAACTTGGTGGGTTCACGGTGGTGAACTGTTGTGCCTTGCAGTGGTGTCGCAATAAAAGAGAAGGTCACGGTAGCTAGAGTTCCTGAGATTGAAGATGGAAGATGATGAGGTGGTTAGGATGAAGATGATGAAGTGATCAAGATGAAGATGATGAGATGGACAGTCATGTCAGACAAAGTAGATCACATCATTCACTTATAGTTGACTTAGACACTGTATCGTTAACAATTTAGATGTCATAAAAAAAATTATTAAATTGAACAAAAATTTTAAAAATTCAAACCATTTGAACATAAAAAAAAAGTGACCACTTTAAATAAAACTGATAAAAATAAAGATCAAATTAAGTCATTATTTTATTTTAAAAACTTATATGTTAATATTGAGAATAATTTAAATATACTTTTCTTGAGAACTCCAAATATTCTACCGATCGTGTAAATATGGAATAGAATGTTTATGATATGGTTTTTGAAACTGTATTCCTCACACGTCATTTTACACAATCTCTTTGACTGTCATATTCTTTTTCTTCTTCGCACAGTCAAAGTCATGTTGTTGAACTAAATTGGGTCAGTTGGTCGGAACCAGGCAAGAACTAAATTAACCTTTGGCTTATTCTTATTCAGAATAATGTTATGTCAAAAAGGAAATGAAAGAATGTTGTATTCCCTCGTCAGTTAATTGCAAAAAAAAAAATGTATCTTTTTCTAATAATGAGTTTTTGAAAAATAGTTCAAAAGATTGACTCGAAAAATAACTTTCAAGGATGTTTGTTCCCATTTTTTCAACGGAAAAAACTTTTAAAGTTGAATTGATTAATTATTATTCAAAGTATATTTTATTTTATGGTTATAAGAATGCCCAAATAGTTTATTCTAGTATATAGGACGAGTTTGATATCATAAATTTTATAATATTAAAATAAACTTAAAATTCATTTATTTTAAATGATATTAAAGTTTCTTTTATATTTTATAAAATTATTAAGCATAAAAGTTACTCTTAGAAGTAAAGAATAATAAATTAGAAATCATATAGTATATCTTATCTGATAAACTAACATTAGATCGGATTGTCAAAGTGCATTCATGTTATAACGATAGAATGGTTAAAGTAAAATATATTAACATATAAAACCTTTATGATTAACGGATTAATCGCGACTAATCATGTTTAGACTCTAATTAAGTTAATATTAAAGAAAAGCTCACAATATATATATATATATATATATATATATATATATATATATATATATATATAAATAGAGAATAAGTAAATGATTTATTAATTACTCATTATCCTTGTTTTCGAAACAAAACTGCTTTGACATTAAACAAACTTTGACATCTATCCAAAGTGATAAAAATGAATAATTATCCGTTGTAAAAAAAAAACGATAGAGCTCGCGTACCGAAACAGAAATTAAAAACTAGCTAAAAACATTTATATACACATAAAAATTAGCTTTCAAAGTAAGAAAAAAAAAATCTATAATTTAAATTGGTTAAACATGATTTAAATTATGAGAAATATTTGATTATTTATAATCTTGGTGTTGGAAATGATGAGAGTTGAATTTTGAAAGTGGAGGAATGAACGGAGAAAAAGAAAAGGCGCATGCATAGGTGGACTGAAGGTGAGTGTGAGAGTGACAGAAGACAAACTTCTGAAAAGGTGCTTTGATCAAAGTCAAAGCAAAGCGCAGCCACGGCATGGAATTCTCCAAACATTTTCCACATCATATAATTTATTTTTTAATTTTCTTCACTCTTCTACTTGTCCATAACATGTACCTTCTTTTTTCTAGATTTAAATTTTATTTAGAATTTGGTGTGTCAATCTCATATAAATTCTCGTTTTTTTTCTCAATCGAATTCATAAATTTGTAAAAATGAACTAATTAAGTCCTCTCTGTTAAATTTTCACTGACAACGTTAAAATTTACTTACGTCTTATATTACGTGGAATTTGAAAGACTTGCTAGGGTTATTAAGGGATTGAAAACAAATAGATTTCTTCTTTCTTTTTCTTTGTCATTTTCCTTTTATTTTCTTAATGATTCTATCATTATTGGTACTATAAATGTGTATAGCTTGATTTTTACTCTAACTAGGCAGAACAGGATGATCTTCTTGTGTGAGAGAACTAAGAACTTCAACCTATCAATCTGTAATAAGAAACTAATTGGTGCAAAGTTTTTCGTCAAGGATTATGAGACGATGTTTGACAGTTATACATGACTTAATAACAAATTAAATAAAAAATTATACCTAATATAAAATATATACATATGTGTACACCACGTCATCACACCTAGACGACGGTAATTTTACAAGTTTATAAACCCAATTGACACAAAATAAAAAAAAAGATTTACTTAAGATTGATCAACAAATACAAGAACCAAAACGAAGGTTTAAACATTTTTTCTACCTTTTTGCCATATATTTTTAAAAGAAAATAATTTGTTTTCATTTTCAATTTTCCTCTTTCTTTATTTTTTTCTATTTTGCTTAATCTAAATAATATTAGAAAATGGGATGGAGATAAATTTAAAAATATTAATACTACAAAATTAAGGACAACATAAAAAAATTCATATGGATTAATTTTGAATCAAATCCTAAGTTGCTTGTTTCTTCCTTTACCTTCATAAAGTCTTTTTTTTATCGACACGTCTATAATTTTCTTTTTCTTTTTATTACCACTTTCATAATTTCTTCGCGCACTTTCACATACTTAAAAATTTCAATTTTATTCTTTCCAAATTTAAAAATACATAATCTAGAAACTATTTTGAAATGTACAATTTGAAATATAAAATTTATATACATTTTAAAATACAAATATAAAAATTATATTTTAAATATATATTTCTTAATATAAAATAAATAATACATTTTAAATTACACAATTTAAAATATAATTTTTTTTAAATGTATATTTCAATATATAAATCTTTTATTATAAACGGTATAATTTGAAATAAATTTTTATTTTATATTTTGAAATACATAATTTAAAATATATTTTTTTAATTTCAGGAAGTATAATTTAAAATAAAAACACGTATTTCAAATAAATCGCATAAAATAAAATAAATATTTTTATAAAGAGTCGGAAAAACATAAGAGTGTGTCAGTATTGTTGAGAGTGGTGTAAGAGAGCAGTTTGTAAAAGGGTTGAATGGAATAAGAGATGGTGAAAGGAAGGAGTCTCGTTGGAATTTTATATACGAAATGTGGTTTGGATAAAACAATGGAGGGTCTCTTGATGGAGGACGTGGGTCAGGTGCGGTGGGATCGCTGTGCAGAAGATTGGCGTTAGCAGTGCTGCGGTGATGAAGAAGAATGGGAAGAAGATGCATATAGAGGAGAAAGAAAATGGAGCACGAAAACAAGGGCAAAACCGCCTTTTCAACTTGCCTAAGGGGGTGCAGTGAGAAAATATGGAGGTGCTGAAAAATATTTTATTTTTGAGAATTTTAAATTACGTAACCTTCTGAACAGAAATGATAGAAAGATACCCATCGATCAATTGGATTTAATGAGTAAAAATCCATGAAGTGAAGGATAAACCAACTGCTAGAAAGCACTAACAGATTTGAAGAAAATCCCTGCCTCTGTGTTGTGGTCTACCAGTCTAACCATAATGTGCCACTGCTAAAGTATTCAACTGATATATAAGCCCATAAAGAATTTACCATCTTCTGTTTGCCACTTCATTTCCGTTGGATAGGATAATTGCATGGTATAGGACACACTATACCACAAACATGCATTCCAGAAGAGCCTACAAGGAGAAACGAAAGCGAATAAACATTGCTGAATTTCACCGCTTAATATAAGACGAATACAAAATGTAATCAGAAACAAAGAAGGTATATTCATGGCAATAGCTGGTGCCCATATAATTTTGTGTTTTAACCATGTTAAGAAATTTGCCGATGTATAAAAATGTGTCTAAAACTTTCGTGCAAGATTCCTGACTCTCAACTGCAACAATTGAGAATCAAACTCAAACAATAAAACACTAGTTGTAGCACAAGTAAATATAACTAACTTGTGAACTTTTACCATAACATTGATATGATTTTAGATACTTACTATACCCATCTCTTGTGCGCAGTCGTACTCTTGTCTCCATTAAGAGATCGTCTTCTAGTCTTTTTCAAGTCTCCACGAGCTGATAATTGCTTTTGGACTGAAGAAGAAGCTGCATTAGATTTTCGGCTACTTGAGGCTTCTCTACGAGGACTAATGGATCGAGACTTCGAGTGGCGTTCAAAAACTCTACCTGATGAACTGGATACTTTTCCCGGTGTATGTTTCTGATCAATTTTGGAGGCAGAATCCTGTTTCAAGACAATATCAGCCGGAAGATTCGATTCTTTTACGACAGAGGAACTATCCGAATCAGAAGACGAGGAGCTGGAGGTGCTCTCCATATCATAAAGAAGGTTATCTATCATAATTCGCGGGAGAGGACTGTCATTTGAGCCACTGGGAGAAAAAGAGGGTCGACGAAGTCTAGTAAGCTGCACAACCTGCACGTATTTGTGAAAGAGTCCTTTATATACAAAAAGCAATTGAAATTCATAGATACGGAATCCTTCATGTTTTGCAGTGCTATGAGAGCTTACAGTATTGTAATGCATATTTATTCCACGTTAATTTAAATTCCTGGGTTTGGCTTCTTATCATGTATCAAAAAAACCAAAGTGGAACATCCCGGTTTTTTAAATATACCTTACTATATGCTATCGTGTTACCTTTTGTTCAAGAACAGACATGTCTTTCTTTAATTTTGAAATTGTTGTATTCTTCCTCCGTATAATGTCCTCTAATTCAGCAATCCTCTGTTTTAAATGGCAGTATAATAAGTAATGAGTGAATTAGAACAAAGAAAAAAAAAAAGTTACAAATTCTAATCTAAAAATGTCAATGTTACCTTGCAATTAGCAACCTCGTTAGAGCTTAACAGAGTTGTAAGCTCCTTTATTGTGGTATCCTTCTCTTCACAATCTTTCCTAAGATTGTAAATATCTTGTTCTACAGCCAAATTGTTTAACTGAGGATGACAAAAGGCGTGAAAAGTTATCCAAAACAATACGAAAGAAAAAGTATATCTGCAATTAATATTCAAAAGATAATGGAAGGAAAGAAATGGAAAACAACGTAGCCAGAAAGTAGAAAAACGTAACAATTACAATTCTTCAATTATAATAACCACTTCCAATAAAATATAATTAAACTATTTCTATTAATTATCCCGGTTCCAGTGAAAATCAAGGTCGAGGAACTCAAAGAACCAAAATGTCTTATGAACCACCATTTGCTTGAGTTACAGATCTCATGTCAAAGTAACCGATGCTAAGATTTATGACCCACTTGTGATAGAAAAATCAGGATCAAAATTGCATAGCCTTATAAAATCATTCCAATAATTTGTTTAACGCAATATGAAAAGGTAAACATTTATAAAATTACATATCCGATGCAAACACCATTCAACATCCATTGAAAAACACATTTCTAATTGTGGTTTTGTTTTATTATCAATGATTATTATCAAAATTGAACCGAACCAATAATTACTATATTTATACTAGTATGTAGCATTACGTAGCATTTTGAACATTTGATACGAACAGGATGTGATTCTAGGTGTTTTGGATATTTTGTTGTCACAGTCACATGCAAAATATATGACAGTAAAATAATAATAAGAGGTTGTAATACAATTATTATCACATGTCTCACGTGTGGTCTTTCATTTATTATTTCTAACAGTTATGTAAATATAATTTTCAAGCCATGATTGTCACTCATTTTGAATTTAGTTTTGTTTTTAATTAGTTGTCAAATTAAAAAGCAATCTTCACTGCGACAAAATAAATTTATTTATTTTTTTTTAAAAAAAACAATAAACAAATCCCTAAAGATCAATTCATTTTATTCAAATTTAACGTTTCACTCAAACCAAAGGTATATTATTATCTTGTATTTCGTTCGTATGATTTTTTTATCTGAAACCAAATCAAAGAATCAACACACCCGCAACCAAATTGTGGTTAAATTAAACATTGGTCCATTTACTCTCCCAGGACCCTAACAAAGATGAGTCCCAAAAAAAGTACCTGGATATCGGCAGAAGATGTAACACTTGAAGCCCAATCTGACATGTCAGACATTCTTCGTTCTTCTTGATCCTCATTAGGGAAGGGAGTCTTATATTGCAGCACCTCATTTGCACCGGAGTTTCTAGCAGGTGAGGCACCCTGAAGACCAAGTCAACGAGTGATCAAAGGCAATTAGACACATTATGAAGATGCATAATTTTAATTGCACAACAGCGACAAAAAGAAACAATCAAAATTGTGACCATTACTTCATTAAAGAAAGCAGAGTGCTGTTCACAGTGCCAACAACCGCAATCAACAAGCTTAACTTTCTCAGTTCCAAAAGTCTCATTCAATTGCAATTCCCCATCCTTGTCACACGGCTTTTTCGTAGTTGAGTATTCCTTAGAATTGTTAACCAACTCGCAAAGAGTGTCAAGCTTCTGCTGCATGCTCGACAGCACCTGGTCCTGGCAAAGTGCAATAAAATCACAAAACAAAATCGTAACAAAAAAATCATAAAAGAAAATCACACCCATTCATAAATAAACAAGCAGAGAAGTAAGGAATATATGTCAACAAGCACATTAAAAGAGAGAGCATAATACATTACTCATTTACACGTCACATACAATAGATTTGAATATTAATTTTGAAAGCGATAACAGTTACGGATTTGAACAGATAGTATAGAGAAAAGCACGTTACGAATTGTACCCTTAGTTCAACGGATTTTTCGAGGTGGCATATGCGAAGGTCTTTCCGGGAGCGTGCAACGGCAGCGCCAATGACGGCGACTACGAGGAACCTATGGATTGGAGGGAAGAGGTCCCAAGCGAGGGCTTGTTCGGCGCTTAAGCCGCCGCCGATGGTTCTCGCCGAGCTGGCTTCATCGGCGTTAAGGAGCCTTCCCTGGAGCGATAACCACGCCATCGGCTTCTCCGAGGAGACAGGCCGGCTCCGCTCCACGAAGCTTGCGGAGAGGCGGCGGCGAGAGGCGGAGACTCCGGTCACGGACACGAACAACGGATGAGACGGAACTCCGTCACCGTTAGCAGCTGCGTCCATGGCAGCGTGATTGAAGTGAGACGCAGCGTTTGCGTGCATTCAAACTTTTGAAATTGAGAGGGAAAGAATAGAATAAGCCATGGTGATGGTACAAGACAAAGTATTGAAAGGGTGAAATGGTGAATCAGGACAAGACAAACCTTACAAATAAACTAAAATCCAAAAATCCCTTTCACGCGATTGGTCACACCGTTTTGTACCCTATTTTCCTATTTTATTCAAAATTCAAAATAGGAGGATAATATTTTTTAGATATTAAAATATTAATGGTTTTGTAATTAAAAATTACAACTTTACCTTACCCTTTCACATCTAATAATAAAGATTGTATTTATGTTATTATGTATAATAATTGTAAAATTAAGGAAAGAAGTTAATGAAAAAAAGATAATAATAAAGTTGTAAGGAAGCTCAACTGTGCAATGATTGACAGAAATTTTTTTCAAAAATAAGTGTTGTAAGAAAATAGTTTAGAAGAATTATTAAGGTAATGTAATTAAAAATCATTAATGATTTTAAATGTTTTAAACACAAGAAAAGGGTTCCCCGATGACCAAAATGTGTATTCTAAATAAATAAATAAGAGTTGAATGAACAATGGGGTCATTGCATACAAACAATTTTTTTCTCTTTAATGTGTTAACAAAATCAATGTTTAAAATGATATTAATATAGACATAATTAAAATATATTGACTTTTAAAATGTTATTATTTAATGAACATTTTTACAGTTGATTCATTTTACCTGATTGAATTTAGCAAGCCCTTGAATAATTAAAATTCTAAACTCCCTACTCTTGAATAGTCAATGTTTCCCCTCACAATTTTTTTAAAATGTATAGGCGAATTTAATCTAATTTATTTTTTTAACATAAAATTCTTTCACAAATTTCTTGAAGAATTTAACATACTTTAATAAAAAAAATTAAACGAAATCTGGATTAGATCTTGGTTGTATTACTTTAGAGGTTTCATGAAATTGTTAATTAGATTGCCTGAAAACAAGAATCCTGAAGTCTAAAACATCAATATAATTAATTGTAATTTTTGTGGTTTCGTATAGGAGTTTTATCTGATAATTCAATTAAAATGTAAGTTGAGTTTACAATATAGAGAAAATTATTTGATTGTATAAGCGTGCTGTAGATCTGATATAGATTAAAGTGATTAGAGATAGTAATCGTTGGCTATTCAAGAGAAATATTACAGAGAAATATTTTAGATAAAATAATTCATTTTGGTTCGAAAACAAAAATAAATTACAGAGAAATATTTTATTTTATATTTTTATATAAAAATTTATTAGTTGTTAATATTTTATTAATGGAAAAAAAAGTTTAATTTATAAGTCTATCTTATATTATTATAATGGTTTTGTGATTTATGATATATAAAATAACAATAATATGCAAAATGAAATATGTAAGACTATAAAATATAAAAATAAAATATATTTTTATTTATTTATATTTTTTTAATGCTAATATAATTTATTATGATTGAGTTTTATGGGTGGAGAAGTCTTGAATGAGTGAGTTAAAATCAATTATAATAACTAATTTTATAAAATATATAAAATATATTAAATAATAGTATTTATAGTATTACTTAAACGAAATTCAATTCGTTTAGTGCTAACACTTTGTGCTAACACTTTCTGTTGTTTTGAGTTAAAGTTTACTTTGTTTATGTTTTAAACCTTAGTCATTTAATGGATATAGTATAAGAGGGCATCTAAACCTAAGGAGATGATCTTGGAGTTGCAACATGAGACAATGGAGAAAGCTTGGACTTCAATTAAGGTAAGGGAAGTTGACCTTGCTTGTTTTATTTGATGTGCTTAATGTGTGAATGTATAATTGCAGTTTCGTTCTTCTATAATGAATGTATAATCGTGGTTCCGTTCTTCTATAATGTAGTTGTGTATCCATATTTGTTTGTATTTGTGGTTGTGTGTTTTGTGATGATCGTATAACTTTTGGTTACACGAAAGCATATGTTGCATATACTCCAGATGCATGATAGAGACACAAAAGTAGGAAAAAGACTTGTGCTATTTAAAGTTTTTGTACTATATGTGTCAGAGACCTTGTAATCGGGTTTATTTTATTTCGTTTTTATTTTACTAATTTCGGTATTATATAAGTGGATTTCTGCAACGAAATTATGATTTTAAAAATTTTAAATTTTACTCGTAATCGGGACATCCCAAAAATTAGGATGTTACACTTTTTCCATTAACCCATTTTGTAACTTCATTGTCCTGGGCTGTGTGAGACCCCCTGTTGAAAAATAGGACAAGTCCATGTGCTTTTGCTTTTTTTTTTTTTGCTCTTCTTCCTCTGCCTTCTCCTCCTCCTCTTCCTCTTCATTTTTCGCTAGAATGGTTACCCACATACTTCGCTCGTAACAACAATGCTTAGGGCTATACCACGGTAGAAGCATCTTCCTTCCTCCCTCCTTTTGATATACTCGGGATAAGGTAAATTTCTTACCCCTCTGCCTCTCACCTCGTCCAGGGAGTTACTTCCAGTCTTAGAAGTCGTGCTCCCACTTTCCCCTCCTTCTTCACCGTACTTAAATTCTCTGTTGGCCTTTACCTACTTTGTTATCCCTTAAAGGGTTCAGACCTTGCCACCATACATATTCCTCCCTGATACCTGCTCCACAATTCTCATTCTTGGGTTCTTACTAGCTTCTTTCACATCCCTCGCTACTTCCATGGCTGTTAACAAATCTTTGTGGTTGTGTGGCCTAATCTGACTACGAATGTCATTCTTTAGCCCCACGAAAAAATATTACCCCATTAGTTGTTCCTCTGTCACCCCCTCATTTGAGCTACTAACATCTCAAACTCTTGTACATAGTCTTCCATCGCGCCCCTATGTTTCAGGGATATCAGCTTCTCAAACACAGTTCCCCTCTCCCTTCCTTCGAACCTCCGTATTAGCACTTCTCGCAGGTCCTCCCAAGAGGGATTTGAGACTTTGGTTTTCCAAAATTTGTACCAATAGTTGGCGCTTCCCACCATGCATATAAAGGCTAATAAGAGTTTCTCCATTTCTGCAACTCTCTGTATCTCGAAGAAATTTTCCACCCCAGCAACCCACCTCATTGGATCGACTCCTTCAAAAGTGGGTAATTCCATTCGTTTCACCCAATTGGGTTGCATGTCTCCTCGGTCATCCTTCAATTGCTCTTTCGAGCTATCCTTTCTCCCTCTTCAATTCTCGTTAACCGAAACTTGGCTCCCTTTTGAATGTCGTTCTAAGTTTCGCGCCAACCCCCCTACTACCCGCGTAAGTTCTTTCAAATTTTGACGAATACCTATTGCATTTGCCTTCAATTCTTCTCCCATATTCTCCAACGCACTCATATTTCCTTCGATTGTGTTCATCCTCCCTTTTATCCGACTTTCCAATGTGTGTAACTTCCCCTCCATCTCACTCCCTTTTCGGAATTCACAGGTCGGACCAAAATGATAGGTTCTTGAATCAAGAACTATCTTGTCACTTCAATACCACTCATGCACAACACGAAAAAGAAGAAAAAATTGTGTATATTCCTACATGTGAATTACATTTTCAATTATACAATACCTCCAAAGGGATATCTCCCTCCTCCACAAGATATAAAATGTCCTACCTATTCAAAGAATGTTCAAAACTAAAATTGTACAATATTCCCTAGGCCTTTTATATGGGCTTTCCCTTTCCCTCCAACTAACAAAACTAGCATACTCTTCTGTGTATACACTTAACTAACATATTAATTATTCTATCCTTTCATAAACCCTTAATATTTCATCGATGTTTTGAATAATTGTCTCAGAAGATACGGAACGTGCGACAACGCATGATGAACCTGAAATAGGAAAATGGGTGATCTCGACGCTTTGGATTACTACTAGACATGCTACCGTGCACAACAAAAAATAGGCAAATCCACAATTTCAAAAGACGCCGAGAGCACACATGAGCTTCGACAAAGGCGTTGTTAATGATGTGGTGGTCACTTGGCTGAGATGATCAAAATCATGTGATCGTCGTCGAAACTAGAACTCCAGTAGTGACAGCGGTAGACGTTGGCACCGTCGATAATGATAAATGACACCGCCAACAAGGATAGATGACACCGCTGCCAGCAACAACAGGTGTAATGACAGAGACAACAACATTTTTTTCTTAAAATAACTTCAAGTTAAAGATACGATATTGAATATAGTAAAAAATATGTATAAAATTAATCTTTCGTTATGTTAAACATAGCCATATTATCTCTATTTATAATGTTGAATATGTAAACTGAATAAAAATACAAATAAAAATAATAATAAATTAACTTAAAATCAGTCAATAAAAGATATGAGTGAAAAAAGTAATTATTGTTTCCCGGTTAAATAATAAAATTAAAGGCATATGAAAATTAGACTTAAAACATGTTTATATATTTCATAAGGAAAATAATTTAATAAAGATATCATATTATTTATATAGAATGGTATGCACTGAATTATTTTATTTTTCACTAACAGGGCTGAACTTTTTTATATTTGACTTTGGTATTCTTTAGTTTTTTCTTTTCGAAATTGCAAATAAATATATGTATATTTTTAATTTGTATACTTTCAAAATTTATATACACCAAAGACGCATACATTTGAATATGTAATGTAAACTCACACAATAGTAATTTTAATTATTTATAATTATTTTTAAATATATTTTGCAGACCCATCACTAATTTACATGATATAACTAATGAAACTAATTGATCATGTATTTTACTTATACATATACGTTTCCATGTAAGTATATTTATATTTTTATCATATTAAGATATAAACAATTTATGAGAAAAATGAAAAATAATATAATTTAATATATGTGTGTGTGAACTATTATTTTTTAAAAGAAAATTTGCTTAATTATTTTTAGGGAGTAAAATTATTTCATTAAAATACAAGACCAAGGATAATGGTAAATGGTGTATCTCTCTGTATAATTGTTTATGTTCTCTTTCCTGAAAGTAGAACTCTGTAATCATTCACAGATAAACCCTAATTTCTTTTTCAAAGCCAAATTCAGAAGAAAACTATCAGTTTACTCAAGCACCTGGTCAGGGCTTGGATCTGCGCGTATGGAAGCAGGTTTCTCGCATCAAACTCATAGCAGCTGGAAAAGGGTTCGACTGGGAGTAAGGTTACCTCTGCTTTCTTTAAATTTCGCTTAATCTCTGGAAGTTTTAGGCTTCAATTTACTTTTTATGCTTCATAGTCTTTCAAGCCGATGCTAAATAATTGGCAAACTGCTTCAGTTTCTATAATTGATAAATCAATTGATGTTCTGCTTAAGCTCTGGATGGTTTTAGCATCGTTGGATACACGTTGAGACTTCAGATAGATAAATTTAATTGAGTAAGCATTAACTTTTTAGCATATGAGTGTGTTCAGTGTCCCATTTAACACCTACAACGCAGTTGGCTACTTAATCATGAATGTGGTGTGAATTGCGCGAGAGCCATTCCTCTTATCTAAATTAATGAACAATATATTTGAAACGTAGAGTGGAGGAAAAGTGGATATCTGTTTCTATTATTTCTTTGATATCATAAAGTTAGATTCTGCTAAAGTGGACTGATAATAGAGAATTATGCATACTTGTGTACTTAAATAGCCGTGTGGAAATGTCTTTAGTTGTTTTGTACTGTTTATTTTGATTGTGTTATTGAAATCTTGCGCCCTTCATTTCTTTAATGGAGATTGTATAATTATATCTAAAGTAACTTTGATTTACTCCTGGCACAATTTCTCAACGAAGCATTGCCCTTCCAATCAGGTACCACCTTTGTGGGATCATTGAGACAAACCTTTGCATCTTTCATCTGTGTGATATTTTTGGACATGTGAAACAACATTTTCGGAAGTGAACTGGAGCTGAACTCTGAATATTGACTGCAATAGTTATGGATTCTTCTGTCGTTGTGGGTAGCTCAATTTCCGAGCCTCATCATGAGATGGAATTTGAATCTCATGAAGCTGCATATGCATTTTACAAAGAATATGCTAAGTCTGCAGGGTTTGGCACTGCTAAGCTGAGCAGCCGGCGATCTAGGGCATCCAAAGAATTTATTGATGCCAAATTTTCATGTATAAGATATGGTAATAAGCAGCAATCTGATGATGCAATTAATCCACGTCCTTCTCCAAAAATTGGTTGTAAAGCTAGTATGCATGTAAAGAGAAGGCAAGATGGTAAATGGTATGTCTACAGCTTCGTGAAGGAGCATAATCACGAACTTTTACCAGCTCAAGCTCATTTTTTCCGGAGTCACAGGAGTTCTGATCCACTAGGTAATGATGTTCGAGTGCGTAGGCGAAAATCCTCAAATGCAGTTTCTAAATTATTTAGTGCATATCAGAATGTCGATTGCTTAGAAAACTTTGTGAAACATCAACATGATAAAGGACGGAGTTTGGTTCTAGAAGCAGGACATGCTCAATTACTTCTTGAACTCTTTATGCACATGCAAGAAGAGAACCCAAAATTCTTCTATGCAGTTGATTTGAATGAAGAACATCGACTAAGAAATGTGTTCTGGGTTGATGCTAAAGGCTTGGAAGATTTTACGTACTTTTCTGATGTTGTCTCTTTTGACACAACATATTTTACTAGCAAATATAAAATACCGTTGGTACTTTTCCTTGGAGTAAACCATCACATTCAACCAACATTGCTTGGTTGTGCATTGATTGCTGACGAGACAATATTTACCTATGCTTGGTTACTGCAAACATGGCTGATAGCAATGGGGGAGCGAGCACCACAAGTGCTTCTGACTGACCAAAATGACGCTATTAAAGCAGCTGTTGCCACTTTTCTTCCAGGAACACGCCACTGTTTTTGTTTGTGGCATATTTTGGAAAAGATACCAAAGCAACTACAAATTTTAGGCGCATGGCATGATAGCTTTATGGAAAAATTTAACAAATGTATATACAAATCATGGAATGAGGAGCAATTTGAAAAGAGATGGTGGAAGTTGGTTGACAGCTTTAGCCTTGGAGATGTTGAGTGGGTTCGATCCTTATATGATGACCGCACATATTGGGTGCCAACATTTATGAAAGATATTTCCTTTGCTGGCTTGTCTACTAGTTCTCGTTCTGAATGTTTAAATTCATTGGTTGACAAGTATATCCATGTTGATTCTTCTTTGAGAGAATTTATAGAACAATATAGAGTGATTCTTGAAGACAGGCATGAAGAGGAAGCCAAAGCAAATTTTGATGCCTGGCATGAAACACCTGACCTGAAGTCTCCTTCCCCTTTTGAAAAACAAATGCTGTTAGTCTACACACATGAAATTTTTAGAAAGTTCCAGGTTGAGGTGTTGGGTGCAGCTGCTTGCCATCTTAAGAAAGAAAGTGACGGCGTGACTACTGCTTATACTGTTAAAGATTTTGAAAATAATCAAAACTATTTGGTAGAATGGAACACCTCCAGCTCAGATATATGCTGTTCATGTCGTTTGTTTGAATATAAAGGTTATCTCTGCAGACATGCTATTGTTGTTCTACAAATGTCTGGTGTTTTCAGCATTCCACCAAAGTATATATTGAAAAGATGGACGAATGCTGCTATGAGCAGGCATCCTATTGGTGAAAAGTTGGAAGAGGTTCAATCAAAGGTGCGGAGATTCAATGATTTGTGTAGGCGGGCCATTATATTAGGCGAAGAAGGTTCTTTATCAGAGGAAAGTTACTACATGGCCTTAGGTGCCATCAGTGAGGCACTAAAACAATGTGTAAATTTTAGCAACCCTGTTGAGAATGGTATGAGACCTGATTCCTCAGGTACCCATGTTTGTAATGTTGAAGAAGAATATCGATCTATTATTACATCTAACAATAAGGCCCCTGGTCCGAAACTGAATATGGGAAAGAAAGCTGTGAGAACTGGTGTAGCTTGTAGGAATCAAGGAAGTATTGAAAACAGTGGAGGCGATAAAGGAAAGGTCAGCTGTTCTGTTCTTTAATGATTGACCTCCTAGTACTTTTTATTAAATGTAACCAAGTTTGTTCCCTTTTATGCTATAGGTATCTCTCGTTGAAGCAGGTAGTGGGAAAGATGGTTTTCAACATATGGTATGCTATTCCGTGACTCTTATGATTGCCATCATATATCCATCGTTATATTTTCTTGTATTTTTAATGAATGTATTTTGCCAATTCATCAAATTCCATGAGAAACTTGTTTTTTGGGACCGAGCTCTTCTACTACATTTTGTTTTGTTATATGTATAGAACATAATATGATATCCTCAAGCATTGAAAAATTTAAAATAAATTAAATAAAATGAAAACTAAAGAAAAAAGGATGCTAGGAGTGCAGTAGAGCCGCGGAGACCCTTTTGCATATTTAATAAGACAGCAACATCCCCTCAAAACACACCATTAGCCACGACCTGGGAAGAACCTAAGTGAAAAAAAAAAATCTATCCAAAAGAGAAAACATAGGGGCAAGGGAGGAATATGTGCTGTTTTGTTGCAACTAGTGTGCTGTTTTCAAGCTAGATTTATCTGTCACTGTCTCTCTCAGAGAGAATCATTTGAAGCCTTGGTCTGTTTTGTCCTGTTTTGATGATTTTGACTGTTTTAGATATTTTAACTTTTCAATAGACCGTTGATGGAGGATAACGCTGTCCTACAGGCTGTTTTCACCGAATATTTTGTCATGCTAGTGTGTTATGTGATTTGAGGACTAATTGACTGTCCGTCTTTACCTGTGGGATAATTCAAGCTGATCTGATTATCAATGACAAATGCATGTTGAGACTTTGTGTTCAGAAGGGGAAAGTAAATGAGAGCAGGCCGAGTTTAGATTTTTTATTGGATGATAAATTATGCAGATTTTAACCTTTGCATATCATGTACAGAAAGAACTGATCGGTATCTGTAATCTTGCATCTGCGTATTCATTTATGTTGTGTCAATGCCTGCAAACATTCAGTGTCTGTATTCTTAATGAAACAATTTCATAAATTTCATTCAAATATTAGTGACAGAACGGGGTCTAACATGGTCCAAAGGTTTTGATTTCTTTATTTGCATGTTATAGGAGCTTACTGATCCGAGATCGCAGGGTGTCATGCCAATGCAGTTTCACAACGTGGTACCTTCTCTGTTCCATAATGTTTCGGCCCCATTTCACACTACACCTTCACCTCATATGCATGAGAATCGTTAGCGTGATGAGAATTTGCTTTTAAATGGATCTTGAAACCTTGCACAGGGCTGTAAATAAGAACTGGCACTATTCGAAGGCACTATACTTCTCACTTTATGTTATGTGTTGCAGAGAGGCCAGGTGGCAATTGAATGTGAGAGAGTTTGTGCTAACTTGAGTATCCTTATATTCTAAAAAAGGTAGGCTCAACATCAATGGTCAATCTAGTTGGTTTTTCTTTCTTTTCTCTTTTCTTTTTGGTTGTTAGGTTGAACTTTGACGCATTGGAGTTTTTAACTCAATATTATTGAGTAAACAAATGCACTTCCTCCACTATTGTTGAATCATTTCTGATGAAAAGAGTAATATATGAAATTAATCTTTAGAATTACAAACAATGGTCGATTTAATAATTGAATTTGTGAAAACATTATTCAATTATTAAAATTATAAAGATTGACCATTTTAGTCTTCATTCTTTTATTTAAAATATAAAAAGAATAATTTGACAATCTTCAAATTAAGATAACTGTAAATTGAATACTTAGGAAGTCAAGTGATGCCGTTGTCAAATTAAAAACTATATATATCAAAACTCGTAGTCGAAGTGTTCCGAAGGTACAGAAAAACTCTATTTCATGGATGCATTGTGGTTGAAATTCATGTAAATGCTTTTATGATAAATACTATAACGATGAGATAAAGAATGAATAGAAAGATTGAGATTATAAGGAAATGGAAGTTGGGTGGAAGAGAGAAGGTAGATGTACGTCAAATATCTTACTGTTTCCCAGGAATCTATATATGACCAATCATCTGAATGAAGATCATTTTCCACATGGAGACACATGCAGCCTGTTGACAATCATCTTACCGTAAGAAATGGCAGGATCATGGGTTATAAATCGTTTAGTCAAACTAAATTCAAAGTAGGCAAGAACTTCGTGCATCTTTTGTATTATATTTATTTATTTATATCAAATTTAATGGAGGGAAAAGTTGGTGTGCCACCTGACTGTCAGGTTTTGTGCGAAATCTTAGTAGAAACAAACAAGATAAAGAAAACTTGTTTATTTGACAATGTTTCTTTATTTTTTTATGCTATTGTTCCTGATTCCCATAACTTGGCACAAAATCTTGCGGATAATGTTTTCTGGACATTACTGGCTGGTCGGATTCTTCCTCCTCAATGCAAAGCCAGTGAGCTAAAATAATTGAGAAACTCGCGCACATGGACAAACTATATTTTAAACGAGTTATTGCATTCGCTTTTGGATTTCTTGATTTGACAGATAAAAATATACAATTTTCGTTCTCCAAATCTGATACACATGAAAAACAAAGTATGTGTATAGAAAACATAACAGCAGTACAAATTGATATTGCAATTATTATTTGTGAAGAGATCGTTTAAAAAAGGAAAAAAAAAATGATATGTTGGGGTTGTCCCTATCGACAAGCGGTAAAGGACCCATATGCAAGTGGGTCATTTTTCAGTGTGACCACAAAGCTAACTGGATTAATTACTAGTATGATACACCTTTTAATCAGGTTCACGTACACAGATTCTGATACCGACAACAATAGTTATTTTTGCGGCATATTAGGTTAAACCAAGTGCATTCATTATGGAAGTAAACCTCCTTTCCCTAAGTCCAAAATAAGTAGGGAGACAAAGATTTAGGTACCTGTGGGGGCACATTACAATGTACTAATACTATTAGCAGAACTCCTCCATTGGTGGAACATGACAGCATCCTAAGTCCATTTACCTAGGAGAAAAACCCTCCCAAGTTCATGAACCTCCTTTTACAAGTTGATTTGACAAACTAAATGAAAGAATTTCTAATAATGTTTTGGCCGCATTTAATCACATGTATTAAAATCCAAGCTTCACATGAACATTCCTCCATTTGACAGCTCTCAGAACTTGAAATGAACATTACATTTATAGATGTGCACTCTAATTAAAGGACTTCACTTAAATGAACTTTCCGTAACAGAAAAAAAAAACATATACAACACCAACAAGATAAATATAAAACGATGGGAAAACGTCATTGTCGCATTTGGTGATGAGAAAAAAAGAAGCACAGTAATAATTAGTACTTATAATTTGACAATAAATGAGAAGAGAAGGAGTTTGAATTTAGGAGGTCCCAATAGAAGTGTAAAAGATAGGAGTATATAGAATAGAATAGAAGCCTGAAAGTGTGATAATTTAGTTCCTTGACCTTTCTCGTCTCTCCACCATGTGCATAATCTCCATCTGTCACACCATTTCCTTCTACCCACAAGCTTATCCCATCCCTCCCATGTTCACGTGTTCCTCTTAATATTTCTTCAAATTATTTAAAAAGAGAGAGAGAGAGAAGAAATTTTATCCAGATCACTTCACCAGTTGCGAACTCTGTAAGGGGCAAATTCGTCATTCTACCAAAACTTCAATCGACAGTATAAATATGATTGTCAGAATCCAAAACTCCCATGCAAGTAGCCACACAAACACACCTTCTCACCGTTTTATTAACTTCACTCACAGATAGATACATTGTTTTCACGACATCAC
Organism: Vigna radiata var. radiata; assembly: GCF_000741045.1. Lineage (NCBI taxonomy): Eukaryota > Viridiplantae > Streptophyta > Magnoliopsida > Fabales > Fabaceae > Vigna > Vigna radiata. Next base: position 4,624,505 of record NC_028354.1, read on the forward strand.
ACCATATAGTAGGCTGCAAACACCGCAAGTAAGTATTACGTAACCAACTTCCACCGCAATCAAAATGGGTGCGGCTAGGTTTATGACCGGGATGCTGCTGTTATTCATGGCACTCAGCTCCGGCGTGCGCTCGTGTCCGCCATCCGACAGGGCTGCGCTGCTTGCCTTCAGGGCGGCGCTCCACGAACCCTACCTCGGAATCTTCAACTCGTGGACTGGCGCCGACTGCTGCCACAACTGGTACGGCGTGAGCTGTGACCAGGAAACCCACCGCGTCGCCGACATCACCCTCCGCGGCGAGTCGGAGGAGCCGATCTTCGAGCGAGCTCACCGGACTGGCTACATGACCGGCTACATCTCGCCGGCGATCTGCAAGCTCCCGCGTCTCTCCAGCATCATCATCGCAGACTGGAAGGGAATCTCCGGCGAGATCCCCCGCTGCATCACAACCCTACCGTTCCTCCGCATCGTCGACTTCATCGGAAACCGCATCTCCGGCAGCATCCCCGCAGACATCGGCAGGCTCCAGCGCCTCACGGTGCTTAACTTCGCCGACAACCAAATCTCCGGCACGATCCCCGCGTCGCTCGCGAACCTCACGAGTCTCATGCACTTGGATCTCCGTAACAACCTCCTCTCCGGGCCCATTCCCAGGAACTTCGGTTCTCTTCGAATGCTGAGCAGGGCCTTGCTGAGTGGAAACCGCCTTAGTGGGCCCATCCCGGGCTCGGTTTCACTCATTTACCGTCTGGCAGATCTGGATCTGTCTCGGAACCAACTTTCTGGGCTGATTCCGCAGTCTCTGGGTAAAATGGCGGTGCTATCGACTCTGAATTTGGACTTCAATAAACTTTCTGGGCCCATTCCCGTGAGCCTGTTTAGTTCCGGGATCAGTGACCTAAACTTGAGCCGAAACGCTTTGCAAGGTAACATACCCAACGCGTTTGGGCCAAGGTCTTATTTCACTGCTCTTGATCTGTCCTACAATAATCTGAAAGGGGCCATACCCAAATCCATTTCCTCTGCTTCCTACATTGGACACTTGGATTTGAGTCATAACCATCTCTGTGGCAAGATTCCCCTTGGATCTCCCTTCGATCATCTCGAAGCGTCGTCGTTTGTCTACAACGATTGTCTCTGCGGGAAGCCACTCAAACCTTGCTAATCTTCCTCCAACAAATATTGTACAATTAATTAATTAATTAATCAATCAATCAATAATTAATTACTGTTTTTATTACTTATTACAAACTCACTCTCCCAAACTATATATCTGTAATTTGCAATAGGAAATTAGATTGCATGATCATGTATTTGTTCTGTTTTTAAGTGATATATATATGTTTGGCGCTACGCTAAATAAAATTCGAGTTTTCTTCCCTCCGCGCACGTCCTTATTGCATGAATTTTGTATCAACTTGTCGCTCTATTCTTCCCTTTCGTTGCAATCATTGGATTGGGTTGATTTGATTTCATGAAAAGGAGGTAATATGGAAGGGACTAACACCGAAAGACCCTCTTTCATGCTAACAAATTTATAAGATTCAATAAAATTATATTCTATTCGTTATAGGAATGGATGAAACAAAAACATTTTACCAAATATTGGAAATGTTATAAATGCTAAAAGTAGGCTGTTAAAAAAATAAGAGAAAGATATTGGGAGAATTGTAACTCCTCAAAATGATAATAAAGTTATTGTTAATTAAGAAAAAGCTTGTTGTAACTCCTCAAAAGACTGTTCTTTTAATTTCTAATTCAATGTTGAAAAGGAATATTTTTCGACAAAAATATACTAAAAATAAAAATAACTTTAAGGGTGTGTTCTTTTGAGGGAGAGAAATTGTGGGAGAGTGAATGGATGGATTTGAGGGTGAATTAATTGTTGTTTTTTTGAGTGGATTTGGAGGTAAACGAGAGTAGATTTGGAAGTAAAGTGTCTGAGAATTAGTGTAGGATTTGATTGATTTGACAGATAAAAAAAATTTGTTTAATTGATAAAAATTGAAGATTACTAAAATACCCTTAGTAGTAAAAATAATATAAGATGATAATTATTAATGTTATATATAATTGTAAAAAATATTATAAGANAAAAAATAAAATTTATTTTTTAAAATGTAAAAAAATTATAATTTAGTAAATAGAAATAATAATAATAATAATAATAATAATAATATTATAATTATTATTATTAGTTTTATTATTATTATTATTATTATTATTATTATTATTATTATTATTATATTTGCTCTTTTTCCTATGGGGAGCACTCCTCTACTATATGTTAGTGCAAAAAAGCCAACAACTTTGAACACTCACTTCGCACACACCTGAGGGCACATATGACTTTTCACTAATAATCCCTTCAAATCTCTTCCATTTCGCGAGCGATCAAAAAGCGCTCTATCCCGTAAATCCATCCTGGTAAATCGTTGTTTTTCTTTTCAAAGGAACACGAAATTCTTTCATTTCATCGCTCTGAAATCCGCTTGAACAGTATAATCTGTTCAAGCGAACACACCGTAAAAGATAGGAGAGTGAGATGTTCCTACCATCTTCGGTCCTCATCCATCAGGAGAATAAATTTTCCTTAATCATACACAATCACCACCTCCACAACCAAACACTAACACCAAGAATCGATTCTAGTGTCAAACACATGGAATATAATCGATTCTTATAAAGAAAGTGAATGATTAATTCCCATAACTCATAATAACTCAATTATTGGCTCTTCTAACCACATGCCTTTTTTTCTTCTATGCCAAAATATTTCACATTTTTTAGAGCGATTATGTAACTTTAAAAATGGTAGATGTGTTTCTCACCATTACCTGACTTTTCAAACCAACACTTTTTGTTCAATTCATTTCATTTGAAACAAATAACCATGATATTCTTTTTCCTTTGTTAATGAACATCAAATATAAACAAAAAAAAAAACTTAATTTTTACTTGTTATCTAAAAAAATATTTCAAGATTCAACAATTCGTTGTATCTTAAAAATAATATCTTATTTATAATATTTTAACGAACTTTTTATAATATTTACTATGATTTAATGTATAATTAATCGTTTTAATATAATAATAATTTTCAATGAATAATTCAAAATAATGTCATTTCACAAACGAATAATTCCATCCAGATGTCATCATCTTAATCTTGTAAAATACAGAGACTTATTTATTTGTTCATGAATTAAGATTAATATATTTTTTGTATTAAATGATGTATTTACCTTTTATATTACAATAGCTTTTAATACAGAATTTATGACTACCTTTTATGAGATCCCACCGATGAAAAGCTATGTCGGATACATGCACTGAGACGCAACGTGGCTTTGAGCTTGCAATGGAGAATTTGGCTTCAATCATTTGCTTGTTGCCTTATTAGTTAACACTCAATCATTGAATTTTTTTAAAACTATATTTCACTTTTACTTGCCTTTATATTAAGATACTCGTTAAAACTACACAGTAAAATTTTAATAACATAAATAAGTTAGATTTTATTCGCTTGAAACATATGATTTATCTTAAATTTTACGCATTATTTTCTATTTTCATTTAGTGAGTAATATTTGTTTTTTATACTTTTAATATTTAACATACCGTCAATATTAAAAGTGGAAACTTTATCGGTTCAATTGAATTTTAAGTCCATCACAATAAATTTGGATATATTTTTAATTAAATTTTTATTAATTTTTATTATATATTCAAAAATTTATATTTTTCAATTTAATATTTAATCGATAAAAACAATTAATAAAATTCAATTAAATTTATATAAGGATTTAAAACCTAATTAAATTTATTAAATATGTTATTTTTCATATTATATACTCTTATTGTAATAAAAAAAATGACGATGAAAGTTTTATTTAAAATAGCAAAAATGCTTTTTAATATACACAGCAATATCAACACTATTTTTTTTTTAGGATGCTTTTTTGAAAAATAAACCTCCCCATTTTCTTACGATCAAATACAATTAAAAATAATTAATTTTGTTTTAAATTTTAAATGTAAGATAAAAGGTGATACACATATAACATTGTACACAATAGTTTCTCGAAACATTATTTTTGTGTTAAAATCTCCACCGTCAGGAAATTAAATAAAAATTATATATGAAAAAAAGGAGTATTATTGTATGAATTGATATATAAACAACACTTTTCATAAAAAGAAAATCACAGATACAAATGTTAAAAAAAAAAAAACAAAGTAAAGTGAAAGTAATATCGGTACCATATATATCTTTCTTTTTTATGAAAATTAGTACTGATATATATATATATATATATATATATATATATATATATATATATATATATATATATATATATATATATATATATATATATATATATATATATATATATATATATATATATATATATATATATATATATATATATATGTGTGTGTGTGTGTGTGTATATTGAAACATTTATTGTGAAGACTAGAATTTAATGTGTGAGTTTTACTAATCTGGAAGTATTAATTAAGAAGAATTTAATAGTTTGGTGAATATTTGATTAGTACAATGTTATTAGTTGTTGGGAAGAATAATTGTTGAAAGTTTTGTTAATCTAAGGTTATTTATAAACTGAAAAGAATATAAAATTGGTGAGGAAGGGATCTGAAATGCAATTAAGAAATCATTAATGTTGGAGTGAATGTAGGGACCAAACGAATGGCTGAGAGTGAGAGACGTAAAACACCACACGTAGGGATAATAGCTGGATGGAGCATTCAATTTCAATCACCTCAATCTCAGAGTGAAAGCTGCTAGGGAATAACTTATATTTCATATATTAGAATTATAAAAAGTAAAATAAATATAATTATTTTGGAGTTGAGGTTATCAGTTTACCGAGATTACTATATTTTACAAATGTCTGATGTTATTACATAATAATAACCTTATACCATTTTCCCATAAAACTTCTACCGCCTTATTTCAATTTCTATATGACCTAAAATCTTACCTCAACCTTTAATGTTGAAATAAGCCGTATAAGATTCATCTCTGAAGGCCAATAACGGCTCCAGAAGAAAATTCTTGTTTACTCCTTTGGCCACAAAGCTGATAGGATCATATTTGCTTATTCCTCTTTTGGCAATAAAACTTGCTGATTCTTTAAATGTAGCATCAGAAGAAGAATTGCAACTGAGTTTCACTCCTCTACCAGAATGCAAACCACTATGCACAAAGCAACCATTATGGCTTTTGGATTCCAAAGATATGGTTTCCTTTCGTCCATCCAATCCTGGAACCACAACAAAAGCACAAGAGGGGCCACCAGAGGAAGAGCCTACTACTGTAAGAGGATGTTCCCTTCCTTGGTGAATCACTCGCATTCCTGGATGATCAAAAGGTTCTAGCATTATTGTTTTACCAATAGCATCTGTCAATGTGGTGCAATTTGTGGAAGATTTTCCTTGGATAACTCTAAAAGTTGCATGAAGAGCCAAATCAGTTCCAGGCACAGGTAATTTTTGCATTGCTAAAGGATGCTTGGAGTTTGTGAAAACATAAGTTGAGTTGGCAAAGGCTTGGGAAAAATAGAATAACTGACTGTTGTAGCTGGCTGGAATTGGAGTGATCCAGTCTTCTATAGATGCATTTGGTGCAGCTTTGATGTCCCAATCACCAGTGGTGTGACCAGCAAGAAGATAAGGACCATATAGAATTGCTTGAATCGAGGCATATTGAGACCTGTCATCTGCATTTGATTCAAAACACATGATTATTTTTTTCCATCAGATATATTAAATGCACACTTTGACAGAAGAGCAATGGTAATTAACATTTAACACAAATGGAATCAATATCTACTCAAGATACCTTTTATGGCCTCGGTTCTTAGGGTAATGGGAAATTGAAGGCTTAGCTTGTCACCAGCATTCCATTTTCTGGTGATGGACAAAAATTTGCCTACATTTCCAGAAAGTTACAAGTGTTAATTTTTTTTTCTTACTATGTATCAATGTAAGTCGCTACAGCGAAATCTTAACTTTTGATTATAAACAGACATTCACACCTGGGGTTGGCAGAGACAAAGACTCATTATTCAAAACACCCTTTGCACCATCCTTATGTGTCCAAGTTGGTAGTCTGAAGTTAAGTGTAGACAAAGCACCAGTTTTCTGCATAAGTAGATACGTTTTAGAAGACTAAGACAGGAGTTTTACACCTGGTAACTCGTTGGTTTCTTGGGAAGAAGGTTCAAACATGTGAAAAAGTGACAAGTATTCCTTTCTCCTGATTAGTTAGATACCAAATAAAGACAGATTAACTGTTCCAGTGTTTACTCTAATGCATCTAAGGTGAATGTTTGCTACATGAGATGCAGAACAAATGTAACAAGCACCTTAGCTAGAGAAAATGTAAATGTCACTCGTAGGAAAGGATCCCATGAAACAGCAGGAACAACTGTCTGATTAACAATAATTTGCCCAGACTTCCAATTGAAGAAGCTTGATATGTACTGGATAATGTAAAGAGTAGGATTTTTCCCTCCCTCTTCAAAATAGATGGAATCTCCCAGCTTTGAGAATGATTCAATTCCTAATAAACAGGGAAACAAATTTAAAACATAAAGTATATGGAGAAGTATAGAAATGATATGGTGTAGTTTAGTTTGAAACATTGATGATGAAACTTGAGAAGTCTATGATGAACACAGGCTCACCTGTTCCATAGCAGCACCAGAAACTGTCAAACTTCGTTCCCCAACCAAGGCTAGCTTTAGCCTTGGAAACCCCGCGACCTTGAGGAAGCATGTATATCATCACTCCAGGTTCTGTTCCTCTTTGAATGCTTAATACACCATTTGTTAAGGCACGCTCATAATAATCTGCATATGATACCTTTTTGGTCCATCTGAACAGGTGTCGTGAAACCTGAAACATTGTTTGTTTCCCTTGTACTTAAAGAGGACAACATAAAAATTTCCTAGGAAATTGTTTACGTACACTCATATAAGCACATAAATCCACAAATACATACTAATGTAACACATCATGTGATAATAAATCTACCATTTTTTATATTCATTTTCAGCTTCCGACATGATGATTGATGAAGATTAGCTGTACCTTCAACATATTGTAAGTTGTGCATGATTCCTCATTGTCAGTTGATTCTAGGGTGTCTCCAATTCTCTTTGGATCACTCCTATGAAGAAAATCGAAGCAAAGTAAATTTTTAGAAATAGTAGAAACAATAAAATCTGTGAGTACATATTAGCAAGAAGAACCAGAATTCTTGGTTTTATAGATACAGTTGTTTAATAGATAACTGGAGTGCATATGAAAAACAACTTAAACTAAAATGCTGAAATCTTGATACCAGAATTCATCGACTGATGTCCCTCCAGTTGCATAAGTATGAGAAGAGTTAACAATATCCATAAAGAATGTTCCTATTTCCTAACACCAAAAACCAAGAATCTGAATTGGAATTCAAGATAATAATAACAAATTTCAGTACCAGTAATCTACAGCACACATATTTACCTTATAGAGTGGATCACCAGTGACTTCATACCGCATTTGAGATCCAACAACCACTGGGATATGCGTGTTAGCATGAAAATTAGCTATATCATTAGCCTACATCATAGAATTTCAGGATTCACATGCCTTGAAAAAGATTAAATACAACATCTAAACTAGAAATAAATGCCCTAAGTTCAACATACAAATACTTAGCTTTTTCATTATGTTGTTCCCAATATTATAGATGATAGTCAGATTAGAGGAAACAACTTTCGGTATAAAAGCCAACAGTCATATCATTACATGATCTGCTTCTCAAAGTTAAACTTGAATAGGATAGTAATTATAATTACATGGAAAATTTTCTAGTTTTTATCACATGCATTTTTTTACTGATGTCCTTTAGTTCTTATGTTTTAAAGCCAAAATTGTTACAACAGGGCAAAAAAAGAGTAAAGGTGTGAAAAAAACAGTTCTTTCAATTCAACTACTTTATAAAGTGATTCAGTTCAGTTTGTTTGTCTAGTGCAGTTCGATTATGCGTTCCATTCTTATATATGGTTCAGTTTTTTAAAAAACAAAACAAAATCGTTTTAAAGAATTTGTTTGATACACGAAACCAATCATAAAGGGGTTTTTGAATTTATAAAAGAACACTTTTTTTCAACCAGCAGAAGCTGCATAACGAAATTTTTTACAGTATGAACTTGGTGGTATTTATATCATAATGAAAAAAAAATATTATTACTACCTTCACTGCAAGCAAACCTAAAAAGCATGGCTTGTCAAAAAGGTGAGCTAATAGCAGATGCCTTTGATCTCCCTGCATTGACAAGGCATGTAAGGTTACAGCATAACTAGGTAGTGTACCATGAACAAGAAAATAGAGTATGATATCAGAATAATCTGTCTATTTTGGATGAAAAAGTTTATCCGTTAGGTAAAGGGCATACTTACATCAAATATGCCTAGGAGCAACAAAAGTAATGTTAAAGAAACGAAATGTACCAAATTAACGTACTGTTATGCTGTATAGTTTGTAAAGGACATCATTCATGCCTCCAGTTTCCTCATTCAGTGATTGATAGTGTCTACTTATACTAAATTTTGTTATAACATTCTGCACTCTGTTGAAAAAGTAATCTACCATCCATTTCACCATATTTAGAGCTTGAGGATTTTTAGCTATAGAATGTTGATCCAGAAGGCCAGCCAATATCTGCCGAAATACATTTTTGAGAAAAAAAAAAACTGAATTAAAATTAGTTTCTGGATATGTTAAACAAAAGAATACCTATATATATATATATATATATATATATATATGAAGTAATGCTAATTTATAGGAAATTTTCCTTTATTTTTCTTCTTCTTTTCTTTTCTTGTAAGTTATTATACAGAAATCTATCCAAATATGTCTGAGTTGAAATGCCATAATTTTAAGGCTGAATGTAGTTGCACAATCAAAATATCAGTCACCTTTTGAGGGTACCTTGTGAATGGTGTAATATGGAGCCCAAACATGCTCAGTAGCTTCAAATCGGTCAAAAAATTCAGATGGAAATGCAGAGAGATACCCTGTACCAATTTTCTCTTGACAGATTGAGAGATTGGCAACAACGGCTGTCATTTGCTTCTTCAAGATATCATTATGTGTGCTGGCCCACATTAAAGCTGATGCACTCAAGTAGTGCCCTTGAAAATATCACAAGAAAGGAATTATAATTAACCATGAAAAATGAATTGCAAAGGCTGAAAGTTGCAGCCATATGTCAGCTGTTTACAAGTAAAAACTTTCATACATTTTTTAATCTGAGTGAAGAAAAAATCGATTAGAGTTAAGTTCAAGCAGTGGTGACTACATCAATAAGAGTCTTATGCTGTGTTATTAAGCTTTCAATCGTTTTTCATAGCCCTTTCTTCTCATTCCTAGCAGTTAAGAACTCTTTATGAAGAAACGCAAGGAGCTAGGAATGAAAAATGAACCTTACTACAAGTTAGAATTAGTAAGCAGACGATCAAATTCAATGAGTGTGACTTGGTTGAGAAACATACGTGTTTGTGAAGGAATATTTGAGTTTGATTCTTAGACTTAGTGACTTAAAACCGAAGATTAATTCCATAACTTAAATCCAAGACCACCACATAACCGTGGTTCTGGCCAATTTCCACTTGATGCATACTTGAATTTTTCAATTTATGACTAACAAATAATCAAACTTAACCATATATTATGCACATATTAATATGATTATCTCAGACTACCTAATAATTTCACTAGATGTGAAAAGTTGTAATTATGGTGATGAAAAACCAGATGATGAATGAAATTAAACTAACCAACAAAATGACCTCGAAGCTCTATTTTTGGATCTTCCCATCCTCCATATGGTGTTCCAGGAGTTGGAAGACCAGCAGTCTTCCTAAAGCTCCAGAGTAACCTGTCCACATCCAACATCAACAGATACTCTAAGTTTGTCTGTTGTGCCCGACCATGGATTGAACCCTCGTGCAATCTCACATCATGCAGAGACACTTCTTTCAGAAAATCTTGGCGTTGATGGGGTGCCTTCAAGACACTCACTTTCTCAGTTTTTCTCATGATCACATCCCAATCATGTTGGTGTTCCTCTTTCAACAACTTCCTTGGCAGCAAATCAGCCAAAACGTGGTCATGGTCATCCTTTGGAGCCAATTTATAATGCGAGATTATGTTCCAAGATTCATTCGATGATGTCAATATCTGGTAACGGTGAGTATGTGATTGAGCATTATTGTTTGTGCACTCTTTACACTCAGCGCAACCCCACAGCACAATTGCAACAAAAGCAAACACAAAAGCCATCATCCTCCTGGAAAATCCAAATCAACACGAACCTTAAACTCGGCAAAAATATGGGAACAAATTAAAAACATGGAGCATGGCATAGTTAGCATTACCCAACAGACATCAATTTTGGTGGAACACGTGAATTAAGAACTTGAGTGAGCTGAGTAACGAAGTGTCAAACATCAACCGCTTAAAACAGCAGAGAGACATATCAGTGGGTCTACACATAAAAGCAAGCTAAGCAATCTTCATGAACCGTGTTTAAGAAACTGGTTTTTCAGATAAAATTCCAAACACTAATAGTATCGCTAGAAATCACCATCTGGTAAATAAAAGCACAAAGGGCATTAATAGTTTCTGTTAAAAATTCAAAATTTCTTTCTTTTTTGTTTTGCCAGTATATTTTTCGTAAGAGCAGTCTTAAATGAAGCGTTAAGCATGACCATCTGTGTCAAAGTGGATTCATTCGAAAACTTGTAAGCTAAAGCAAAAGGTTGCAGAATTTTGATCAAAACTGGTAAGTATATTAGGAAAAATATTAGAAGGCTTCTGATAAACCTTTGACGTGAAGTGATGAAGTGAAGTTACCTTTGGCTTTCAAGTGTCAGAGTTGGATGATAAAGCTAGTAATCACGGAAATCCGCAGCAAAACCCCACTGCAAAGTGGTAACAAAAGCCAACTGAAGCCGTTCTATCCCTCTGAGAAAAGGTAATAATAATATCTAAAAATGAAATATTTTTTAAAGGAAAAAGTAATATTATAATATTTTCACAACACATTTTTATAATTCTTTTATGAGTTATTATTTTATTGATTTATTTAAATTTAAATTTAAAAAATATTTAAAATAAATCAATCACGTACTGTTATACTGTTATGTATGTATTTTCAAAAAATTGTTAAAAAAAATATTATTAAAAAAACCTTTTACTTTTAAATACAAGAGTAAGATATTTAAATTCAAAAGTCAACCCCCTTTTATATTAGGTTAGAAAAATATACCTTTTCTTTAATGTGGGTTAAGTGAATTTAATTCCCTTAAATTATGGGCTACTCATATTTTGTGAGTTAATTCATAACCTCCTAATAACAAATTCATTCTTTTTTTTTTTACTATTTTTTATTACATATAATCAAGTGGAGTGACAAATAGATATTTTTAAAGAATAAAGTGTTGTTAAATAATATTTGAATTATTTAAATATTTAATTTATTTATTTATCATGTAAATTTTATAATTTTAAATTTGTATCTTTATAATAATATTTTATTGGTGAAATAGTAAATTTTTTGATGACATTGTTATAAAATAGTAGATTAGTAAATAATAAATGTATAAAATAAATTATAATAATAAAATATATTTATATCAATATTTGTGAGTTAAGTTACGAAATTTTGAAATAATAAAATATATTTAAATCAATATGGAAACTTATTTTTAAAAAAGTATGAATAAGGCAAAAGGTCTATAAATTTTTAATATTGTTTAGAATTGGACTCTGAAGAGAGTTCAGTCCAATAAGTAGAATGGAATATTTGGAAGGTGGATCGTCAAAAGATGGGCTATTTCTTTTAGCAACTTCATAATTTCAAACTGTAATCTTATTTTTTGTATTCTAAAATATATAATCTGGAATATGCTTTTTCTATCTCAGAATAAAAAATAAAAAATATATTTTATATTGTAGAATTCAAGATATAAATATATTTTAAATTTATAATTTAAAATATATTTTTTGTAGTATTCTGAATTATACTATTTGAAATAGAATTTTTATATTTCAAAATATTAAAAATAGTATTTTTGATTGTATATTTCAAAATATAAAATAAAAAATATCTTTCAGTTATATACTTTAAAATAAAAATTTTCATTCTAGATTTTAAAATACAAAAAAATAGGAGGGTTATGAGAAAGAAATTATATACAAAAAAATTACGTTTTTTTTTTAAAAAAAAATTGAGGTGATTGCAAATTGCACTCTTGATAGCTTTACTGGGATTTTCTTATTTAAGAAACTAATGTGATGATGTTATAAATTTTGAGACACAGATAATGTTTTAGCCTAAAATATTTATTAAAAATTGTGAACTTGTATTAGATATGATCCTAAAAGTTATATTTTGTGTTGTTATGAATGTGAATGAATGGTATTAGATGTTTAAAACCCTTTTATATTATTCTTTGGTGGGTACTTATAATAAATAGGAAAATGGTGTGTTGGTAGGGAGAAGAGAATGGTTGACGGAGAAGGAAAGTTTCTTTAAAAAATAGTAATTAGAGTGAGTAGAGTGCAAGAAATACATAGATACCACCATAAATAAATAAATAAAAAATACTGAGATGTTAACTTCGATGACATGCATGAAAATGTTTAAGTATTTATTTACATTGTTATAAGAAATTTTTATATTATTATTATTATTATTACTTAAAAGATAGTATTTTGGATGTGATTAAAATTAACGATTTGTTATCGAATAAGTTTTTAATAATCCAATTAATGAGTTTTAGAGATAATTGTATATAGATTGATCTTTCGATTTGTTATTGAATAAGTTTATAATTAATCGATAATTGTTATATAAATTAATCATTTGATTTGTTAGTCACAATTGTTCCATCTTTTATAATCATTCGATTTGTTAGTCACAATTGTTCCATCTCAAGAATAATGTATAATTATGTTTATGGTATGATTAATTATTTAGACTATCAGTTTAAGATTGACTAAACGATTAAAATATTTTTTGTTTTTATTATTTTTTACTTAAAGTTCAAAGAAGAGCTGAACATTTAAAAGGTATAATATTTTTTTTTTTAAGTTATGAGATATTATTGATGTAAAGTAATGTTCCAATCTCAAATTGAGTCAAATAATATAGTTAATTAAAATATAAGTATCATGTTTGATTAAGTTAAATACACCTCTAATAATATAGTAAATTATGAAATTATTATTATTATATTATTGTCAATTACACTGAGATTGGTTATAATGAAGATTTAGAATAGATATAATGTTTTTGGAGGTTCCTATTTCTTATCAATTGGGTCCTCGTATTCTGAAAGTGATCAATTGGTCTTTGTTTTGGTAAAATTGAACCAATAATGTCCTTGTTGTTAATTTTAGTGAACCACGTTAACTTTAGTGTATCATGGCATGCTGACCAAGCAATTAATTATGACGTGGCGCATGTGGTGGAATTTATTTTATTTTAAGTTTTAAATAAAATCCTTTAAAACAAAATTAGGGTTCACCTCCACCTCCCAATCACCGCCATGCCCCTCCTCCGCCACTTCCACCTCGGCAACAACTTTTTCTCCGGCCAGATTCCTCCTGAATATGGCACCTGACAGCACCTCCAATACCTTGCCGTCTCCGACAACGAGCTCACGGGAAAAATCCCTTCGAAGCTTGGAAACCTCACCATGCTTCGCGAGTTCTACATTGGAAACATCACTCTTCCTCTTCCAAATCCCCTTCTGAATTCAAACCTTCCTCACTTTCTTCCTCTTTTTCCATTCTAATCATATTATTTTTATTTTTCTCAAACCACTAACAAACATTTTAACAAAACAACACCAACTCATCCATTAATCAGTAATCTCCTTCAGATTGATTTTCTTTAGTTTTTCATTTTTTGTTTTATTTTTATATATATGTATATAATTTTTTCATTTTCACGGTCATGTGTTGACAATTTCTCCCCTTTTTTTTGTCTGTTTGTTTCCATCTTTGTAGAATCTGAAAAACTTTTCTTTCAATTGCTTTTTGGGAAGATTCGGTTGATCCGATCCTCATAGAGAGCGATTTAGGTTCGGTGTTCTCGGATGACGTCATCTTGGTTTGTGTTCTAAAAACCAAACAATACGAGAGGAAAGTGAAAAAGTAAACGAAAATGAAAAGGGAAGTTTCTCCTTAATGTTGTGCCCTTCCTCTGCCCAACTTGAGGAGAAACAAAATCATTACATTCAATCAACAAAAACCACACAGAACAACAAAACCGCTCATCAAGCTTCAGTTTTTCACCATACATAAAAGGGGGTTTGTGTTCTCGAACTCCATGCAATGCTGACCACTCAAACCCTTCTCCTCCTTCACCATAGAGATTATCCCCTTCGGCATCTTCCTGCTAATCACACACCTCATTCCTCAAATCTAAGCTCCATCCATCGGCTTTCTCAATTACCTAAACAATCAGTCATTAACATGCCAATTAATCCAATCTAAAAAAAAAATAGACAAATGCACATAAGCTTTGTCGATGGGATGCAGTGCTGGGAGAGGAGGACGAAGTAGAGGTTTAGGGGGTTGTGGAGGAGTGCGGCAGCAATGAGACGGCGAGCGATGACGATGAGAGATGGGGAGGTACAGGAGGTGCGCCGGACGGTTGGATTGGGGGATGGCGTCAATGTAGATGTTGAAGAGGTGGGTGTGGGAGGGTGAGAAGAAAGTTTCCTAAAGGTGATTTCTACACAACGAGATTTTACTGTGTCACATGCTTAATTAAAGGACACTTCAGCATGTCACCTCGCTAGAAAGTTAACGTCATCCACTAAAATTAACGACAAAGACATTATCGGTTCAATTTTATCAAAATAGAAACTCAACACTTTCAAAATACGAAGACCCAATTAATACAAATCCGTAGAAATAGAAACCTATAAAGACATTAAACCTTTCAAATATTATAATATTGGTAATTTTTACTAGCTAGACTCACCAGCGTCTCTGAAGCCTAAATTCATTGACCCAGAAGAAAAGGCTTTTTGGATCACTTAAAATGTTCGCCATTGCTTCTGCACTTTTAAATTTTCTTCAATGTACCTCCAAAATCTTTAAAATACCAATTATATCCTTTATTTTTCGTTTTACATTTTAAATTCTGAATGTATAACCATATTACATTGTCTGAAACCAAAAATATATAATTTGAAATAATTATAAATTCAGAATGCAAATAATATTATATAAAATTTTATAAACTAAGAATTATTAGTATCTAAAATAATTTTTATTATTAATACAAATTTATAATTGGTTTTTGAATGAAAGTCTAAATTAGTTTTTAAA
Organism: Vigna radiata var. radiata; assembly: GCF_000741045.1. Lineage (NCBI taxonomy): Eukaryota > Viridiplantae > Streptophyta > Magnoliopsida > Fabales > Fabaceae > Vigna > Vigna radiata. The sequence continues at coordinate 4,639,938 of NC_028354.1, forward strand.
ATTAGTTTTAGTTAAATTGGTTTTTAATATTATTAATTTAAAATCTGTAATTGTAGATAGCTAAAAGTTCGTTAACTAATATTAAAAACTAACTATAAAATTTCATTAAATGGAAACTATTTTAGATTCAGATAAGTTTTAGTTAATATAACCATTAATTATTTTAATTATTTTCGTGTAAAGTTATATTTTGAAATAAAAAGTTATCCTCGTTTACGTGATATATCTTAGAAATGTAATTTTTGTTATGTATTCATCTCTATTGAATAAAGAATATAACTATAAACGTATTTATCACACCTTACTGTTTTAATTATTAATTAAACAATTATATTTACAAAAAAAAAATAAACATGATATTATTAAGGATTGAGTATCAAAAGAACACTCATTAAGGATTTACACAGTTCAACACTTAAAATTATAAAAATAAGATACCTTGGTGTGAAAAAATAAATAATATATAAAATTAATAAAGGCGTGTAAATAATTAAATTTGTGCCCCCATAAACCATTTATTTAATGAAATTGATGTTTGAGAAATACAATATTATATCATTTGAGAAAGCGCAAACAAAAATGTAATGAAAGTTGATATAAGAGAAAATATACCTTAACAAACATTATTAATATTGAATATAATAACCGAGAAAGAATACAAAAATAACACGAGATAATAGTGAAAACAACTTTTTAAGGATATTATTAAGACAAGTTGAAATTGATCCATGGTCAATGTAAGGATTTTTAATAAAAAAAAATATAGACAAATGAAATAGTATAATGGAATAATTAATTTGTGATCCTTTATTTTTGTTTTGAGCAGAAAAGCACAAATAGTGAAAACCACATGTTAATATATTGGTTAAAGTTAAAGGTAATGTTTCCCCTAGAAAAGCTTAGACCAAATTCTTACTTGTTATAATTATACAAAGAGCTTTCGGCAACTCATCCCTTCAATTATGTAATATTATATATATATTAAGGTAGAAGCACAAAAGAAGACATAATAAGGAGTCATGTCAACTAAGGACAATACAATACAAGAGAGAAGACTTCAAAGGTGTGAGATACATTCAGAGGGTCACCTCAACCATGAAATAAGACAGAAAACCGTGAAATAAGAGAATTGCATGATGAGAAGAGAACAAGGTTACTTGATAAGAAAATGGACACTCTTCACGAGATAAACAGTGTTATTAATTATCCTTATAATTTGCCTTTGAATAAGATGGTTTTTGCCACTTAGAATATGGGAGTAGCAATTGGTCCTACAACACACCTTTTCTTCTCAAAAGAGAGATGCCTTTAGTACTTTCTCTACTCTAACATTGCTTATATCAATAACCCATAATGCCACAATGTACCTTAAAAGATTCTATTCAATACAATAATAAACTAAACTAAAGGAAAAAAATTATCTTTTAACAACATTTTTTTTACAACTTTTTGACAATGCATACGTGACAGTTTATGATTGGTTCGTTTCAAATATTTTTTTAAAAATAAATTCAAACAGACCAATAAAATAATGACACGTGTCTTGTTATAAAAAAGTTATTAAAAAGAGGGTTTCAGAATCATTGTCCTGAACTAAATACTAAAATTGGAGCATTGTCACAACACTTCAACTCTGCAAACACCACCTAAAATAACAAAAAACGATACATTTTTTAACAACACACTGGTTTTCAATCATTCGTACCCCAAGGTTGTGTTTGTGTAACAAATTCTTTTTGCTTTTATGTCCATTTCGATTATCATTTAATATTTCAGTAACATTGGTCCAACCCAATGTAATGTGCATGTTGAAAAATTGATTTGGATTTTTCAATATTATTAAATACAAAAGATACACTTTTTTAACAAATTATTATTTAATTACATAATTATACTTTTTTAAAAAAACAATCTATACTATTATAATTATGCATTTTTGAATTAGATCATTTTATCCTTTACTAAATAATTTTTTTCTAACTTAATAGAATACATATATAACAACCTATCTGTTTAAATTAATTACATAATTATTTTGATTTAAATATAAGTACCAATTTTTTTTAATTTTTAATCATTCTTTTTAAAATTATATATATTTTCCTAAAATTTTATTATTTTAATGATTCAGCTAGTGAAAAGTAAATTTAAGACGTGTGTGTGTGTCTATATATATATATATATATATATATATATATATATATATATATATATATATATATATATATATATATAATAGCAGTATCTTGTGAAAAATAATATGTCAATATCTGCAAATTGGAAACTAGTTGCCAATGCCATCTTAATCACATGTGAGATATCAATAACACAAACTTATCGAATATTTGAGGAAAAAATATTAAAGTATTGTTTATAGAGCATAGTTCTTGGGAGCATTTTTCTTTACAAAAGAAAAAGGAATATGATGCTGTACTTTTCAAAGAATTAAATATGGACCAACACTTTCCTTCTTTCACACTCCTGTTTTATATATTCTAAAAGTTATTTTTTATAATTTTATTTATATCAATTTTTATTAGTTAGATATAATATTCTATTATTAAAAGGATGTAAAATGGAAGAAATAAAAAATTATATATATATATATATATATATATATATATATATACATATATATATATATATATAATTATTACATAAATAGACTACAAATATAAAAAAAGTGTAGTCTATATTTAAAAGGTAACAATTTTAGAAATTAATTTTAAAGAATATACTATGGTTAAGTTAAAGTAATAGTTTTGAGAATAATTTTATTTTTTTATTTTTATTCTGGTTATAAAAATCTTTATTGTTTTTCGTTGAATATAAACTTTTCCTCTTCTGTTATAAAAGACAAGTTTTTTTTTTTTTCATTCTCGTTTTCTTTCTCCTTTATTTGTTTTTTTTTCTTTTCACCTCATTTTAAATCCTAAACCTTGGTTTATGTTTGATTATTTACGTCACACACTGATTACTCATATCGTTGTTATCTATATACGTGATTTCATTGTTATCTATATCTGTGTTACTTACCTTCCTTAAAGCATATTCTTAACTTCCTTTTTTTACCTATTTTAATATTTTAATGTATTTAAAAATTTGTATATGATAATAGATTTGTATATGTTATTTGGATAATTTATTATTTGAATATATTATTTTGGTATAGTTTTTTTATTATTGATTGATTGTATGCAAAAGTTTAGTTTATTTGATGTTGACATTAAGTTTATTTGAAAAAATTGAGACTTAACATGGACATGTAAACATACCCTTATTTGAGACTCAAAACTAAGAAAATGAAATTTTATAAACAAATTAAATATTAGTACTAAAAGAGGGAGTTCTTTTGTGGTGCACAAATATTTTTATATAAAGTGTTGTAATCTTATCTTGTATAATAAAATAATTATATTAAATATGTTATTGTTGTAATGAGAAATATATTAGAAATATAATAAACTATAAATAGATTTTATTATATATTTTAATTAAAAAGGATAGTAGAATATTTAAAATCTTACTCTTACGCTTTTAGAAGAATAACATTGTAGATGGGAACGGATGTTCATGCATCTGAAACAAAAAAATATTTGACATATAAACAACAATATCTTACAATTGTATATGTAGTATCCGACTATACAAAACATATGATAGCAGTAAATTCTGAGTAACCCCGTTACTTTGCGTTCTACACCGTTATTCATTCCCCAATATATGCAGAAATTTAAAGAGTTAAAAAGAATAGGTAGCTAGGTCAACCACCTCTCACACGTGCGTCAGAATTCCGGTAAAGAGACGTTTTTCCGAAACTCACACGACGGTGACCGTAACGGCGAAGGGGGCAAAGACGGTGGAGATTTCAGGCTCTGAAAGTATCCCCTTACGTCAAGTCCATCGGCGAAAGGTTTCGTAACCTCTTCTCTTGAAGGAATAAACGGCGGCCGCACAACCTCCGTTAGTAGGTCCCACTTAACCCCTCTGAAGAACTCGTGCTCCTTGATCTCGGTGGCGCCGCGAACATAACCCAAACGCTTGGAGGGGTCCTTTTCTAGCAACCGAGAGATTAGGTCCGTCAACGCTGTTTTCTTCCCAACAAACTGGGGCGTCTTCAACAACACGTTGCGAAACGTTTCCTTGCGATTCCTCCCCTTGAACGGCGTCGTTCCGTACACCATCTCGTGGGCGAGGACGCCGAGGGCCCACCAGTCAACGGCGAAGCCGTGCCCCTCGCCTCGGAGGACCTCCGGCGCGATGTACTCCTCGGTGCCCACGAACGAGTTCGAGCGCTCGAAGCTTGGCGCGGCGCGGCGAGCGGCGGGGGTGACTCGGGCGGACTTGGGGGTCTTCGTGAGTGGGGCCCAGCGGAAATTGCGGCGGGGCTTGCGCAGGGCGGTGTCAGGAATGTGGGAGTTGGAGGGAGAGGAGGTGTTGGTTTTGGTGGGAGAGAGAGTTCGGGAGAGGTCGAAGTCGGTGAGAGTGACGTGGCCGGATTGTTGAATGAGGACGTTTTCGGGTTTGAGGTCGCGGTACACGATGTGCATGGAGTGAAGGTGGTGGAGAGCGCAGAGGATCTCGGCGAGGTAGAAGCGGACGACGGCGGGGGAGAATATGTGATCCGTTTGGCGATAGCGGAGGTGGTTGAGGTCGCCGCCAGGGCAGTAGGGGACGGCCCAGCCCATTAAGTTGTTGGACTCGAAAGAACCCAGTAGGGTGGGGAGGAAGGGGTGGGATAAGCGAGAGAGAACAGTGATTTCCCAGTGGGCACGGCGAGCACCGTCGTGGAGGGATGACGATTTGTCGACCACTTTGAGCGCCACGTGGCCGGAGTTGTGTTGCACGAGAAACACAGTGCCCATGGCTCCTTTGCCTAAAACTTTCAGTGCCTTAAGGTTGTCGAGGTCAAGTTCCTCTGCCATTTCGTTACAAGAGAGAGAGAGAGAGAGAGAGAGAGAGAGAGAGCGCTACCTGGTCTGTGTTTGTTTGATCCACCCTTGCCGCTGCTATTAACGTTTTATAATGATGTTGTTGTACTGTTGTATGCGGATTTACTTTTGTTTTTTCTGTGCACTACACTGTTCTCTAATGTTACTACAAGCTCTTTTTATAGCCATTGTAATTGCAAGAAGGTGATAGTGGAAAACAACATTCACAGATGTAAATAAATGTAGGAATCTAAACGGTCTTTATGGTGTCGGAAAACTGCTTAAACCTCGTTAGCGAGATTTATTAGATATTGATAAAATGTGATAATAAATAATGCGCTTGATTTGCGTAGCATAAACTGATAAAGCTTATGGTCACACGTGTGACGAGACATAAGCAAACAAAAGTAATTTTGAAAGAGTGTCGAGAAAAAGACAAAATGAATTAGCCGTACGGTATTCACATGGGAGCTCCTATATTGTAAAGAGAACGTGAAGGTGCACCCTAAGCTGTTGCTTCATGTTGGAACCTTGTCACCTTCTCATTTACCAATCCATTCTTTTATTGGATTTCTTTCTTTAATTAATGGAGCATGACATTTCACTCACCCTTCCTCATGCTCCTCTCAATTATTAATTACCATTATCTCAATAAATCATACACTATATCTTTCAAATATACGATTTGCCCTCTGTATTGCACTTATCAAACTCACTTTCCATTCATCAAATTTAGCTATTTGCTACACCAATTTTTCCCGTTAGATCCGTTGTTTTGTATTGTACTCATAGGCTTCAATGGAAACCAATACATACATGATAATTCAATGTTCTTTGTCCTTTTGAAATCCATAGATCTTTATCAGAAAACTGTTGAAGGAGTAGTATTTTAATCATGAATCCCGTTGTTTATGTTGGCATATGTTGAACTACACATAAATCAAAGAGGACAAAGCAATTAATGAAGTTTCACATGTTGAATATTAATGTTCCTTTGTTGTGTTAGATTTAATGTAGGACGAGACACTGCACGAATCGTATATGGTACGTAGTGGTAGTACCTTAAAAATTACCAAATAATGTGGAGTAGGCTTGGCCCTGTTGATGATGAATTAGGTGGATGATGGTGAATTAATTAGTGATGGCTTCATTGTCAAAAGTGTAGGCTTTTCTGGCAGCATAAAAGATATTGAGATGTAAAAGATGGCATATAAATTAGAACCAAGTCTATGGTTGAAACAGACGAAGGGTAGACAAGTGGAGGACAACATCATTATGCTTGCTTTAACATTGAATTGACATTATCCTTTTGATTTTGCAAATCTTCTACTTCAAACTGTGAACTTGAGATGAAAGACATTTACCCACACGTATGAAACAAGTAACTAATTAAGGCATCGAAATTCTTTTTTTGTAGTTCATTGATGACGACTTACACGACAACGTGGAATCGTGATTTGGGTAGAAGTTGGGTGATCTTCCCTTCGATCATATCCTTCGTAACATCACCCACCAACTACTAAAATAATGTCTACAAAGAAAAATAGGTATGTTTTAAACTTGTTGTACTAACTCTTGAATCCGTCTCATAAAATTAAAAGTTGTTACTATGGACTGAGAGCTCGTCGATTGGCTATGACTACATGCTGGGTTGAATGAACTGAGCGGTGGGAAGGTTGGAAAGAACTTTGTAGTCATTCGGTCACGACAACAGTTGAGCAGAGTTAAGACATAATCAATATGGTAACTGTTATTGATGAGTGGTTATAGGTAATATCAATGATCATTAAGAGGTAAATTAATTAATCAGATTTTTTTAACTCTATAAATAGATGTTTAATTTCAAGGTAAACTTCACTTGATTCATAATTGAATTACTTTAAGACCTTCAAAGAAAAATTTTGACTTGAGCGTCAGAATATATTCTATAGGTCATCCCTACACCAATCGGTCACACAAAACATAGAAAGGAACGAAAGTTTGACAAGACAAAAAAAAGCACACAGGCTTCATCCTCGTCCCAATCGAGAAAAACAAAAGTTTATTATCTTTTCATATAATTTCTCTTGAATGAGTCATAACAACTATGTTAGTGGGAAGAATGGATTCACATTTTGCATGTTACGTCAACATACGTATATATTCTTTAGTTATTCTCTTGTAAAGATATGAGATTATGATTCCAAAGATTTATAACCACTCCTCATATATTTTGGTAGATATGCTTTCTGGAAAATAAATAGGATAAACAGATCTGGGTTAAACCAGTCCATTATTATACAAACCAACACTTTAAGTGATCTTAAGCTAATCATTTGTGAATAAATTAAGGCTTTTTCTTTCTTCAACTCCCATAATTTCTAAAGGTGACTTTCATATTACCTTATTTGTAAAATTTTCTGAACAATTCTTTTTAATTTTCTCGAACATGGTTTCCAAAAACAAGTTTTCTAATGTATGAAAAAAGCTTTCTGACATGTATATGAACTACAATCCATAACAAGTTTTCGAAAATAATTTTTCAATATAAATTTTTTGGAACACATGAAATGTGTTCTGGAAAGAACTTTTCGGAATGAGCTTTTTATTTTCAAGCCATTATCTCTTTTCTTGTTCTGCAGCGTTGTCCCTCTACAGCTATCTAGCAGTGATGGATTTTTAAAAAATTGTTTTTGGATTGCAAAAGTTTTATTTATAGTATATTTTTTTCTCTGAACTATGATGCCCTTTTAATTATAATTTGATCTGCTAGGTTCATTTTTAAGAAATATATGGACGTAAATCCTCGTGCATAAGTATATATAAATTTTAGGAATCAAATATATTATGATTAAAAAATATTTTTATTTATATACTAATTTTTATACATATAACAAAATTGTGTCCCCGTAATGGTCATGAAACTCCACCACCGACAAGAAGATGATGTGATAGATAAGGATGATATTTTAGTCTTTTTATTGTTAATGTGACTCCAATTAGTAATGATGGGGTGTATGAAAAAAGCCTTAAATCAATACTGTGCAAGTCCAAACCCACATCCCCTAATTAAGTTGTATTTTTAAGAATACTAGTTAAGTTATTATGCAATGTCAATATGGCGAAAAAAAAAAGTGTTTTTTTTTGCATCTCCAACTTTTCTTTCTTTCTAAATCTGTGATGTAACCTGTTTAAGAGGGTAAAAAATCATTTCTCTCTCCTATAATTATTTCATTCATACTACATTTTGTGTTATTACATACAGTGAAATAATTTTGTCTAAATGATGTCTTACGCTTTAAAATATCTTTAGAAATGTTCATAGACTTATTGGACATGGACTACGTGATGACTATATTTGAGCTAAGACAATGTCGTAGTCCCTAATCAAGATTGAGCTAATTTAAAAACCTATAAAAAGACTATTGTGAGAACCAATAGTGAAAGTATGTCACATGGACATACTTGCATCATTTTTTGATACACAACTTTTACGGGTAAGAATGTCATCTCCATTCATGTATCATACTTGTTGCTTTTCAAAGACTTGTAGTCGTATGATAGATATGCATGAGGAGTTGTTGTAACTTGGATATGCTAGCTTTACAGAGACAAAACATTTAATTGAATATCCAACTCTTCTATACATACATATATGTCTTTGACTTTGTTTTCCTTTATAGTTTCATTCTTGAAAAACCTTTAATTACCATTTTGTATAATTGGATATATGAATACTTCTTGAGATGAAAAGGAAGTATGGAGTGCTTAATTAGGATGAAAGTAAACTTCAAATCACATGTTGGGTGATAAGGATACAAATTTCCAACCTACATGAGGTCAGGGTACATTTGGATGCTTTGACATATGATGAAGTGATATGAGTCCTATACTGATCATATTAAATTAGTTATCCACATCAAATCAATTTCTAAATTGAATTTTGGAATCCGATGAGTTTCCTAACCTAGATTTCAAAATCTAAAAAGTTTCCTAAACTGGACTTCAAAGTTCTGTAAATTTTTTAAGTTAGATTTTAAAATATTATAAAATTTTTAAACTAAATTTCAAAATTTAGTATATATAAAATATAATATAAATATATAAAAAGTTCAATCGAAATAAATATAACATTTCAAACCAAACCTAACCAACAAAAAAGTGTACCTAAAAGATCAACAAGGTGAACGGAGGCATAATGGAGTAATACACTAACACGATTAAATGGAAAACAACAACGTAGAAAACTATAAAAGACCACACCTTTAAAAAATGACTTGAGAGTATATGTCATAGTAAATATAATTTAATAAACAATAATTATTTCTTATCTAATATATATATATATATATATATATATATATATATATATATATATATATATATATATNTATATATATATATATATATATATTTTTTTTTTTTTTACTTGCGGGGGGAGAGGTTTTCTTGGACCGAAAACATTACTTGATTCTAGCCCAGCCCAATCAACAAATCCTCTAGGTCTTCCAGAACGATGTAATTGAACTTTGACCAAAACACGAAATCTGTTGGCGGTGATACTAATGGCCACTACAATTCCCACAAAACCTCCGATTAAGGCAATTTCTCAACCCTTCTAATCTTTCTATGGTCGCGCTCTCAATTTCTGCAGCATTTCTATTTTCCTCATTTGGTAAGCTCCCAATTTTCTCATAGCTAACTCTATTGTCACTTCGCCGCCCTTTCAATGTCCGAGTTTTTCATCTCTTTGATTGCTATAGCTATGTTTTTCCTCGATCTGCCTCTCGACTACTGCATTGTTTGTAATTAGTTCGATATTTGCTATTATTCAACAAGATGTTTTGATTCTTAAGCTTTTAATTTTATTTCTTTGATGCTATTGATATCTGAATTGAACAAGCTAGGTGGATTGATTAATTGTTCATTTCCCCTGTCATATTGCACTGCTAGAGTGAAATTCCCTAACAATTCGCAGCTAAACCCTAAAACAGAATTTTGGAGTGGTGTGTGTTGACTTAATTGAGTGAAGAGATAGCATAATGGTGAAAGCATACAGACAGGAACATGTCTACAAACACCCTTGGGAACGTGTAACTAGTGCATCTTGGCGCAAGTTTGCTGACCCAGAGAACAAACGCATATTATCCCATATTCTTGATGTTGACACATTGAACCATAGTCTTGACCCTTCATCGGGGAAGCTTTACACAACTCGTGCCATCACGATCCATTGTCCTGGACCCTGGTTCGTACGAAGAATTGTGGGTCAGGATATTTGCCACTGTGTGGAATCCAGTGTTGTGGATGCACAGTCGCGTTCCATGCAACTAACCTCTCGGAATATTAGCCTCCAGAAGTTCATAGAAGTGGAAGAGAAGATCCGGTACGATCCGCACCCGGATAACCCGAATGGTTGGACGGTTTGCCAGCAGGAGACTCGCATCCGGATTAAGCCATTGTCGGCCCTGGCATCCATGGCTGAAAAGGTGGAGCAGCGATGTGCTGAGAGGTTTCTTCAGAATAGTGTTAAGGGCAGAGAGGTAATGGAGAGGATATGTAAATATCTTGAGGCAGAATCTAGCAGCCTTGCCTTGTGATTCTGTCTTCTCATTTCAGTTTTGGGTTTCTATAGTTTAACTAATATATTTGTAAAATAACTGAGGAAACATTGCAACATGATAGGCAGGGAAGATGGTGAAGCTTGTATCTCGTCCCTGGACTTTAAGAACTAAGAAGACTATTTAGATCTTCTCCAAATTTTGATTTGTCAAATAATTTTTCAAATTGCTGTAGCACAACTTAAAGGATCATTTGAATATCCTTTTCTTCTGAATCTTGATCAATCCTTCGGAGTGAGATTGGGACCTAACTCTGTTTTTTGTTTGTCACCTTTCCTTATTCTCTAAGGCACTTGGTCACAAGCCTTTGTTTTGCATCTTTATCTTGAGATAGAAGTGATTATCCATAGATTTTCTTTTGGGCCTTTCTAAGTGATGACCGTGATAATATTATTTTTCTTATTCATCTTTATTACATGGTAGATCATTAAATGAACTTGAATTTGGCTTGTCGTTAGGAATACTGAAATATGTTTTTTCTTTTAACTTGTTTGTAAAAGTGCAAAATCTTGTAACCAATAAATGAAAACAACTGTAACTACATTGCAACATGATTAATTAACAGTCAGTGTCATTTCTGTTAAACATTCATGGTTATTAAAGAAATTAGTTAATTTAATTAATAATATTAGATTATTCTAAATTTTGTACATTTTTTAATTTATATTTTAACGTAAATGAGGCAGTTTTATATAGATCTCTAGTTTGGCTTCAATGGTAATATGTAACATGTGAAGAAAATAGGGGAAAGAAGAAGGAGGTAACAGAATTAGGTTAGACACGTGGCAGCATCTCTTGAAAAATGGGAATTAAGGAGCATTTCAGGTCAACGGAACGGGAGGGGGTTAACGGGTTATTGATGTACAGCCTCTCTCTCTGCGCTTCTCCCTGAATCTATTTGTCTTCATTGTCATCAATTGAAAGATTATCAAGCGCAAGTGACCAATCAATGTGAAGAACTTTGATGATTGATGAGTTTGATTTCATTGTTGGTTGATTTAGTGTTAGTAAAGCGGATTTAGTGAGTTCGTTTGTTTAATTAAATTGATGAGTTTGATTGAGTACGTAAACAATCATTAATTACTTGTTTGTTAATCTATTTTAAATTATGAGTGATTAAACTTGTAATCTTTAAGAAAAAAGTGAATTTTAAACCGAATTCATTTTTATAAAAGTGATTTGTAAGATAAGATCTATATCTATTTATATATTATAAATTTATTTTATTTCTAGTTGACGTAGGACTTTCAATATCATGTATTTAAATTATTGGAAATTGTTTTAGGATGTTATTTCATGCATTTTCCTTTGTTATACTCTCATTATACATATAGATTTTAGGATAGAATTAATGCACTATTTTCATTATATTGTTAATATGTTCTAGTTAATATAGTTTTAATAGAGTAACAAGTAGGTTTATCAATGGCAATGTTGGAGTGTTTGTGTTAATTGTGTTGCATTAGTTAGTCTATGTAATTTTAATTTAGTATTTTAGAATAAGCTTTATATTTGAGCACTAATTTTTACAGTAAGTTTGTTAATTACAGGGAATCTGAGTTGTGCATGAAGGTGTATGAAAAGCACGTCTAAGGCTGAACCATTGCCTAAGCTTGATATTAAGTTTAGAATAATGATACTTTGAAAATATTAAAATAAACACGTAAATAATGTTAAAATGTTGTTAAAGTATCGTTATCCTGTGTTGTTAGTGACTCCTGAACGAATCAAAGCCCACAGCTGCAAAATGTTGGAAATTCGGATGCACAAATTAGTGGCTGCGGTATTTCATAATCCTGAAGGCAATGAACATGGTGGCAAAACCAGTCTCACACTATTTCCAGAACACAATATGTGTATCCAAGCTCACTCCCAATACTCAACTTTTGATACCAATCCAAGGTCCAGCGGCTCAGCAACATCAGGAAATGTTGCTCAACAATATAAATAATATTTCTAGATTTACATTAGTAATATATTTAAAAATAATTAATTTGTTAATTTTTATTTTTTGTTTTAATTTTATTTTGGAGTAAAAAATGAATTTAGCGAATATAAATCAAAATTTATAATTTTAAGAATTGTGATTTTTTATTATTATTGAAGCTTTGAAATAAACTATTAAGTACAACTTTTAACTCAACTGTATTAAATTTTGTTTAATGAGTTTTACATTTCAGAAAATAAATTAAGAGGTTGAATTGAAAGGAATATCCATTTAATTTTAAAGATGAGATATCAAAATATATAAAGTTTTTGAACATAAACTAATTCCAATTTTATGTTTAACTTTAAAAATTAAAAACATACCGAACCGTGGTTTAATTGATTTTAGAAGTTACGTGTATATATGACTCATGCTATTTTTTATTAAATAATATTAGTTTAATTTTTACATTATACAAATATTAAGAATATCCAATATCAATAATATTTATATAACAATTTAATATAATAATGATAAATATATTTTTTATTGATAATTTTTTTGTATAACAGTATAAATACTTTGTATTATTAATAAACCTATATTATTTTTTTAAACAATATTATTTTAAGACATCAAACTAAAATATATTTTTTCTAAATTTAATTTTATAATATGAAAAAGTAATTAAAAATCATAAAAAGATAAAATTAAAAATTAAAAAAATAGTATGAAAAAATAATTAATACTTTAAATATAAGTCGATTATTTATAACTTATTAAATGACAAAATAATTTAAATTATGAGAGGATAAAGCTAAGAAAGAAAGCAATAATATAGAAAAGGAATTAATACTTTAAATAATATAAGTTACTTTTTAATAATAATAATAAGTATATTAACATTAGATAAAAGCTTTTAATTATGGTTAAATTGTATCTAAGGATACAGGTTAAAAGAAGTAATTATTTATTTTAAAAATAAAATGAATTTTCAAATAACTTTTAGGAATGTCTGTCATAATAATTATTTTTCTTTTTCTTGTATTATAATTGATTGTCAAGTTCCTGTAAGAAGTTTGATTTGGTAATATAAAATCTGAAAGGCAATGGTCACCAAAGTCGTGATATTCATTATAATCTGAAAGGCAAAGAGTAATATAAAAAATAATATTAAATTAATATAAAAAAAATATTTTTGAAAAAGAAATCGAAAATGCATACGTAACATGGAATGATATTATTGTATGAGATTGTTTTGTTGGTAATATTTTGCAAGAAAGAGAAAGAAAAGTTGATTTGATGAAGAATAGAAGAAGGTGTTAAGGTCTACAAGGTTCCATCACATCATTCTTTGTTAATCTGACAGGTTTGTGCTGATTGGGGATGTTGTGACAGATTGACGTTACACTGAACGCTATCCATACATAACAAGAAAAGAATCACATAATTAGTTATCATTTTCACTGTTCTTCTCTTCTCTTATACATCATTTCCTAAACTCAAAAATCCCCATATATCGATTCACTTCAAGAATATATATTTTGAGATAAAATATAAATATTTATTTTTTATAATTATTTTCTCTTACCATCTAACCATTAATTCAAGTAAACAAGTCTTTTTTAACAATTTATTTGACAATTTTTTTAAAAATAAATTTAAACTAGTGATTATAGTCCTATTCTTAAAAAATTGTTAATTAATTTAAATAAATATTAACATAAACATAAAGATAATGATATTTTGACAATATTTTTTTGACAATATTTTAACTTTATTTACGTGTTATTATTTGATTGGTTCAAAATTATTTCACAATCAATAATAATAGGGTTAAATATGTTTTTGGTCCGTGAAAATTGGAATTAGTCACTCTTCAAAACTTTGATCTAATTTAGTCTCCAAATTTTAGAAATGTACGAACTTAGTCATTTTAACCAAATTTTGTTAACTTTATTTGTTGTTTCAAATGCGTTTCTCAGTTAACACTAAAGCAAAAATGTGCGAAACAGTATAAACAATCCAAATGCTATCACGAAACGTCCTTAAAACATCAAATAAATTTAAAACAATTTAGTTAAAAGGACCAAAATTTTGAAAAAGAACTAATTTCAATTTTTATAAGAACCAAAAACATATTTAACCCGTATAAATCAAATAATACATGATATTAAAATGTTGTAAAAAAATATTACGAAATTATCGTTATCCTAAAGATAAAATGAGAAAAAAAAAAAGAAAAAGGGTTTGTTGAAAAGAGAGAGAGAGAAGGAGACAAGGAACGTGGAGTCCCGTTTTTGTTGGTTGGGTTAATGAGGGAAATAGAGTGAAGTGTGTAGCTACAATTCATACACTGGTTTTGTTGTACTTTGACATGACATTTCAAAGAAACTCTGACCCTTTTTTTTTTTTTCTATCATAACATTACTCATACAAAGCTGCCATCAACATCCAATGCATGCATTCCTTTCATCTTCCACCCTTCAATTCCCAATGTTCAATATAAATGCTTCTTACTGTTACTCTCCATCATCTTCATCACCAATTAACTCCATCTTTTACTTTAATCAATTCCTAATTTACAAATTAACAAACTTCAACCACGTCATCAATGCTCTACTTTTTCTTATTAATTCTTATACATCAAATTTCATCATCACAAGTCTCAAACTTTATAATGGAAAATAGTAGAAGAAAAAGAGAGAAAAGCAGACATTTTTATTGAGAAGATAATGATTTTGATGGAAATGATTACGGTGAGTGTAAACATAGTATTTGATCGGTTCATCATGGTGGACATAGCAAAAGGGAAATAGCAGCATCATATGAGTCATAAAGCTGAACAATCACAGACTCAAAAGCTTCCCCTATCTGCATTTGCACTTGTTTATATATATATATATATATATATATATATATATATATATATATATATATATATATAATTATACCCTTTTCCCTTTTTGTTTTTCTTAAATAAAGTTCACTGCGCACCTTCCCCTTTGTATAATTATAAACGTAGCACCTGTATCATATTATCTTAGTTTTGAGAAACTTTTATATATAATTTTTGTTTTAGTTTTTGAATAATAACAATAGTCCTTAATTTAAAACTGAATAATAATGTTGTAAAAAACTATACAAATCTTGACAGAAAAGTATATTGAAATTGAAACATGCACGTGATGTTCTTTGCATATATCATAGTCTGCAATGATTACTGAAGTGTATTTTTTAAGTATTAAGTTAAAAAGACGAGGTAAGAAAAAATTGTATGTTTGGAAGAGAAAGGAAAGCAGAAGCAAAATGAGAAAAAGGAGAAGTTACAGCAATTTGATTATGAAGAATGAAGAAACAAGAAAAAAAGGGAAAGTGGTGTTAGTGATAGTAGTCATAGTCAAGAAATTAATATGAGGTTGAAAGCATGAGAATCCTCAATTGTGACAGATTGAAAGTAAAGATTCATTGACATTTTCTTGCTCAATTTCAGAGGCAGCTTCATCATCGTGATCAAAACAGTCGATTCCATAAGCTTTGTGTCCATTCCCAAAAGCCTTGATATGATCTTTGAGGGATCTTTTGTGCTTGAAATCAGAGCCACAAGAGCAATACCAGAGCTTCCCACAGTTCTTCTCATGGGTCCTCCAATCACCTCTAACAGCAAAAGCTTTGCAGCATTTTCTACACATGAAGGGCTTGATTCCATGCTTTCTCTTGTAATGAGTTTGGAGGGTTCTAAAGTCTTTGAGTGGCTTTGCTCTTGGATGGTCAATGTTGTTCTTGCATTCAGGTGCACAACAATAGCAAGGGAGTCTAAGCATTGCTGTTGGTTGAGTTCCCCTCAGAGACTCTGGTCCCTTTCTATATTGAGATCCATGCCCCCACATATGCATCTGCATAGGTTAATTTTTGTAGCAACATCATCATCATTCACATGTAAAATAATTTGGAACCATCGATACAGTCCAAAACCCTCACTTTGAAATCGCATTCCCTACAAACACTATATCTTTGTTGCATTGCATGTAACATTGTTATGATCAAGAATTATTTTCCCGAACAGGCCAAGATTTTGAGTCAGAAAGCCTAAGGATAATCAAGGACCCGCGTCTTTTTCAACATGTTTCAATACTTCTTAGTCACCTACGGTCTAGTAGTAAAGAAAAAAGGTAACAATGTAGGGCATCCTAATAAAGTAGTAGCTCGGAAGCCCAACAAGGGAATATTAGACAGCTATTTTTGTTTATGTTTTGTAGATATATATCAAAATAAAAACTCACTCCATGCGTGTTGTTGTACTATACACTTCTGAAATTAAAACTTAGTTTATTCATGTTCTTTCACTTTATGTCACCTCCTGTTGCTGCTATAACCTTCTTCTCTCTATAACATCTTTAGCTTAAGATTTAATAAGCCCTAGATATATCAATAGTTACTTCCTCCTCCCGTTTTCTGTTTAACACCAGTTCCACAAAAAAAAAAAAAATATAGCCTTAAATAGTACTCATCTTTCATTGGAGTGGGATTTTTCCATTTTCGTCTCTTCGACTACAAAAGGGGCATGGTAAAACCTTTGGGGTTGATTAGCTTAAGATAAAAAATAAAGGACATGCAACAGTTGTTACAAAAACCCTAAATTACACAATAACGAATTGAAGACAACATAGGTTATAGGGTAAAAATAATTAAAGTGGTGATATTTACAAATGGAAATTTCCTTTTCAACAATTTTCCTGAAAAGTAAGATCTGGGAAAGTATTTGGTAGGATAGTAGGAGTGAAAAAAGTAATTAATTAAAAGAAAGAAAGTGATATTGTTTTTTGAATGAATGGTTTTAAATACCTGCATGTTGTTGTATCTGTTGAAAGTCTTGAAACAAAGGGGGCAGGAGAACTGTGTTGGACCGATGAGAATTTGAGCAGGAGTAGGAATCCAATACTGACCCTTGTTAATTCTAGTAGGAGAATACTCAGAAGCAATGGCTTTTTCTCTGTCTGAGTATGTGTTTGAAGTTGAATCAGCAGAAGCAGTAGTGGTTGGAATGGTTGGAAGCCCTAAGTGCAAAGCCACCGTGACAGTTTCATCATCCAAAGAGTTATTATTATTATTAGACGATATGCTTGCTTCTCTCTCCTTCTCTCTGTTGACTTTCATGGCACTGAAGGAAGATTCAAGATCTTCACCACCCCTTGCAAGGCTTAGGTTAAGGAAAGGAAGAGCTTCTTTGGGGGGAGAAGGAGAAGGAGAAGATTGATTGTGATGAAAAGCAGAAGGAAAATAGAATGGAGGTGATGAAGAAAATGGAGAATTGAGGTCAAACCAAGCATTGAAGTCGTTGGAGCAAAAGGGGTGAGTCATGATGATGATGATGATGATGATGATCAAAGACAGAAGAGATATAAAGGGAAGGATAGTGGTAGTGGTGGAGGAGGAGTTGAAGGAGAGGTAGATAAATAAAGGTAAGCAAAAGATAAGTTTGAGAGAGTTTAGAAAATAATAAGCATAATGGAAGAGTGAGGATGAAGAGGAGTTAGAAATCCAATGTTGGTAAAGCAGACCCAATAAAGTAAAGAAAGGGAGACAAGAAATCACTTGCGAAGTGTGACATAACAACGGCCAAAATAAATATATAGAAAATTAAAAAAAAATATATATAGATGATGAGATTACCTTGGGACTTGAAAGAACGTTTGCAAGAACAGTGATCAAAAAAAGGTTGCAGAGATTTTTGTATAAAATAGTCTTTTTTATATATGTAAGATGTTGATTAAGAATAAATAGGGTGTGTATTGAAAGTGAGTCAACGAAGATTAAGATTGAGAGATGTATAAGAAATAGTAGTTGAATGGTTGAAAGGGAATTAAGAGAAGAGTGATGACAGTGGGAAACAAATAGTATGGAGAAAAAGCAACAAGTGCTTTGGGGAGCACGCTCTGGTCGGGTTTGGCTGATCTTAGGAGCAGAAAGACTCAGTCTGTGTCTCCGTTACTGTTCTCACCTGTTACATGCAAAAACCTTCACTGTTGGATCTACCTCTCTTTCTCTTCTGCTCACATGTTTTCTTCAGTGCCATTTTTTTGACTTAAGGGAAGAACACCAACATTAACATCTGCTTTCGCCTCACACAAACACTTACACATAAATACTGTTAATGCCTAACTGCTATCACTGACCACCACCTTGTCACCCACATGATCAATTTCTCTACTCTCTTTTTTATCAACAATGTCTGTAAACCTGTTATACAATACACAAGATGCTGTATATCACATTCTATATATATATATATATATATATATATATATATATATATATATATATATATATATATATATATATATATATATATAAAGCTTTTATCAAGTAACTTTCACTATGTAAAACTATCTTACATGTCTATTGTTCTTTTGAAATCAAACGTATATGTAGAGAACATTATCCATTTTTAGTTGGTCTTCAAGGAAATATATACATACCTTTACATTCTTATATTGTACTTATTTCTTGCTTCATACCACATTAATAATAACAATAGAGTACGTGTTCTTACTTTATTATATATGTGTTGTAAAAAAATGGGTTAAATATGTTTTTAATCCCACTATACATTGAGGTGATTTTGGTTTTAGTCTCTCTTTCAAGCTAAGGTACAATTTAGTCCTTCAACTTTAAAAAACTCTGATTTATTTTAGTCCTTTTTACCAATTTTTTTTAACTTTATTTGTCGTTTGAAATAACAAATAAAGTTAAAAAAATTTGGTAAAAAAGACTAAAACCAGAGTTTTCTAAAATTGAAGGACTAAATTGTACCTTAGTTTGAAAGAGGGACTAAAACCAAAATCGCCCCAAAATATAAGGACTAAAATCATATTTAACCCTAAAAAAATTGTTAAAAAAACATTTTTCTTGGATTATGATATGTCAATAATTTTTTGGGTGTTGCTCCCTTCACCTCCCCAAGTGAGACCTGGACCTCCCCATTATTTTAATTTATTTCAAAAATATTCTATACCTCCCCACTATTTTCTTTTATTCCAAAAATACCCTACACCTCTCCTAACCTTAACAATTTTTTTCTTTCTCTCTCTACATTAATGGAGCATTTACATGACTCGAACTTGTGATATATATTTTCTTAAATAAGTTTGATTGAATCTTATTTTTGTTGTTGAATATATTTTTTTTCTTTTCAAATTACTTAATAAATG
>NC_028354.1:4659811-4705673 GCF_000741045.1 Vigna radiata var. radiata
TCGGTGAGTTAAAACATAATATAATGTTAAAAATTATAGATATTATATATAAAAAAACACACATATATAAACATTTTTCTAGAAATTTAGAGCAAAATTTTACGATTTATTAAGTAATTTGAAAAGAAAAAAAATATATTCAACAGTAAAAATAAAATTGAATCAAACTTATTTAAGAAAATATATCACAATTTCAAATTTGAGTCATGTAAATGCTCCATTAATGTAGAGAGAGAAAGAGAAAGATTGTTAAGGAAAATAGGGAGGTGTAGGGTATTTTTGGAATAAAAGAAAATATAAGGAGGTGTAGAATATTTTTGAAATAAATTAAAATAGTGGGAAGGTACAGGTCCCACTTGGGGAGGTGTAGGGAACAACACCCTAATTTTTTCTAACAATTGTTTGATAATAGATTATGTGTCACTATTTTATTAGTCTGTATATTTGAAACGAACCAATGACGAGTCATGACATAAACGATTGTAAAAAAATTGTCAAAAAAAAAAAATTGTTAAAAAAACATTTTATAACTAATATATGGATAGAAAAAGTTCATTAAGTAAAGTAAAAAGTCTCTTTAACAACTTTTTTTTTATAATCTCTTGACAATGCATACGTGTTGTGATTGGCCCATTTCAAATATTTTTTTAGAATAAATTCAAACAGACTAATAAAATGATGACACGTATCCTGTTATCAAAAAAAGGTTAAAAAAGAGTTGTTAAAATATGATTGTCAATAAAGGAAAAGAATTATAATTTTCTTACAAATTTTAAGTACTGATGAAGTAAACAAACATTGATATTTAATAATATTTATAAGTTTGAAAGCAAATAACTATTTGATATGTAAAACATTGATACATAGTTGTTTGTTAGTCATACAAAAGCACTATGCATAGCATGATGTAGGAAGAATGACAGTTTTGGCCACTGCTCATTTTTAATCATGCTCATTTTTAATCACTTCTTATTTGTAACTTTATTACGATGAATATGCACAGTTTATATATTTCTTTACATAAAGTAATCAATTTTTTAAATTATAAAGTAAAGTTGAGCGTACGACTAAAATCTCGTTACATTCTGAATTGATCAGGAATCACAGAGTGAATCTTGGCACACAACTTTACCAGTAAAAGGTTCACCAAAAAGAAAGGTAAGAAATTATGACAAGTCAATAAGAACTATGTTAAAATTTCGAAGCCCAAATATTGATTTCAGCTGTTAACACTATTGACATTTCTTCAATATATATCCTTTTAAGGAAGAAGAAAAAAATGTGACTAAGCTAGGAATGAAGGTTCAATTTTTTCCTTAAAAAAATGTTTTTTTTTACCTTTTTATAAGTTAGGATAATGATATTTTGACAACATTTTAACGTGATATATATGTCATTATGTGATTGGTCCAAAATTACTCTATAATCAATAATTATAATCATAAAAACCATCATAACCAATCACAGAATGTCACGTAAATGATGTTAAAATGTAAAAAATATTATCAAAGTATCGTTATGGTATGTGTAACTCTCTTTTATTCAATGGTTAGCTTTAAGCAATGATGTTTCCCTTCTCTCCATCTTTCAGTTACCTCTCTAGTTACTTTGCTTTAACAAGGTTGCTCTTTTCTTTCTCTCTCCCTCTAGATTCATCACTGTTGTTGGTTTTGATCTTTTGATATGTTTTTTTTTTAAATTTTTATGGATCTTCTTTCTAGAGTGAGTAAATGAGATAGTACTAATTTGGTAATTGATCTGATGGCTGCAGCACATACTTTGATGAGCTCCAATAATAAAGAGCACAGATAGCCGGTCCAAAATGTTGAGGAAGACTAGCTAGCTGTACTAGAGCCTCAAAATTGGTCTGACATATAAGCAAATAATTACCCTTTAAAGAACATTACTTGCTTCTTGGATTACTAAGGAAAATCAAGGAAAATATCTCAACATTTTTTATTTAGTTTATGACTTCGTTCCATTCATTGTAACCAAGTGCATGTTTGTTTCTTCATTTCAAAGGTCCCAAATTCATGTTCATTTAAAGCATACAATCTTTGTTGCTTCTTAGTGAATCAAACTTTGTAATCAACTAAATACAATGTGAAATTATCTGTATTAGCATAAGGAGTGTGTAATGGAATTGTATTTTTTTTATTTTTTTTATTTTTTTTTATGAATTGAGGTAATAGAAATGGAGATGATGAGGAATATGTATGAGAATGGGTAGGCCATATGAAGAGCAGTAAGTGAGTATGTTTGGCATATAGTAGTTAATGGGCAGAAAGTTGTAGTACAAACTTGAATTTTGTGAATAATGCATCATGCATAGCCACAATGTGGGGCATGTCACTATCATTGTTCTTGTCTCAAAAAATGAAAAATTATTTTGGTTTGGGTTATCCACTTCAGAACAAGTACTTACTTTGCTTCTACAAATTAAGGAAATAAAAAATATTTACCAAATGATTTCATAAGTATAATAATTTAAAAACAAATTATAAAATTATATATTTATAAAGAAATTGTAATTAATTAATATTCTTTATTATTATTATTATTATTATTAATTATAATTATTTTTAATGTTTTATTTATATATTTTTTAACTGATTTTATGTTAGTTTTGTTCATACATATATATGAAAAAATTCAAAATATATTTACTTATAAATTTCTACCTTCATTTTTGTTTGAATAACTATTGAAACAAATATAATCTTTCTTTATTAACAATACTCTCTTCAAAGTAAACAACACAGTATAAAAAAATTGTGATTTCTTAAAGGAAATATGACCACTAGTGGTGATTTTTCTCTTTAGCTATTGATTGTTGATATTTTATAAAGTGATTGTAATATGATGTTTACTTATTCATCATTTTGTAGGTTGATTGGAATATGATTAAGTGTGAGATCTCAAATTATATGAAATAATATAATATAGAATGACAAGCATTATAATATAATAAAGCAGTTAAGAGGATGTAAATATAGTATAATTTTACAGTCATCTCAAAAGAAACTATGAAATTAAATTTTACACATTATAAAGTATTTCAAAATAAACAGATAGATACTGGGATTCTAAGAACTAGGGGCAATATCCTCGCTCTCCAGGGCTTGCTCCAGAGAGACATCATCTGCCTCTCTCACATCCAATTTGGATAATCATTGCAAAAGAAAGAAGACAAATATACAAGACACAGACAAACAAGCAAGGGTAAGCTAGATTCTCAAAAAGCATACATATTAATTCAAGGTAACCTAAGATATCCAATAGTATTCACACAAGCAAGTAAATTACACAATATATCAAATCATAAACTAAACAAGACTCGTCCAGACTTAAAATGAATATCGAGCTATGACGGGTTGTGCACTTGTGGTGGCCTCTACTACTTTGCAAAGCCATTGCCATGGGTCGAACCCTACCACATACACAAGGTTAGTCCGTTATCACTCATCTTGGGTCATACTGGAAGCACCCAAGACTAGGACCTCCTACTACTCTCGCCACATGACTAAATCTTCTCTAAGTGAGATTGAAAAAGTCATTAGAGTGTTAGGATAACCCCCAAGATTGAGCTCCCTATATTTATTCTAGACACTACCACAATCTCACCGTGAGATACCACTTAAATTCTCAAATCACATCACATGTAACAAAATCATTCCTTGCTTTCAATCACAAACCTCATCAAATTAATCATATAATAAATTGTCACTCAAGAAAGAAGAAGAAAATAGTAAGACAGATTAAAGGAATTCAATTAAAACATAAGCAATCAAAGTAACTAGGGTGATCTAAACCTTGAGACCATATAGGTCCACGACATAGTTGTGAACATTTGCACAACCTGTGGAATTGTCACGAGAAAAAAAAAATTGAAAACCAGTAAGTTCAACAACTAAGTTGTGGCTTTTTCCACCACCTGTGGATTTACTTCTGGAACTATGGATTTGAAAACAGAGAAGTCCACAAACAGATTATGGATTTTTCCATGGGTTGTGGAATTATGCAGAGCAGAAACTAACCTTTCGTAGATACACTTTAAATCTCAACTTGGACACTTCCCCTCTCACATTTTATTGTCTCTTAAGACCTCTTATGCACCAAGCTACATTGAAAAACACTCTCCTAACTCAGATTTGCTACCTCAATCCAATTTAATTACTTTAAACCACTAAAACTAAATTAAACTCAATTGTATACCTTTTAACCCAAATTTTTTACAATTAATAGCTTGAACAAGTTTTAATAGACTAAACAATAGTCCCCAAACCATCACATTTCTCCCATACCACTTAATTCAGAATCTCACTAGTGAAAACCCTTGAAAATGAACAAAAAATCATACAAAACACACTAAATGGCTAACAACCAGTTCTACATCAGAATTTTGTTGTCATAACACTTAAACAAGTCTTATTCCACTTACGAAGGCTGCCCCAATAGCCCATTCCTATCCAGAACCCACCCTCAATTTCACTACCTCACTTCCTCTCAAATGACCTAGAAACTCTACCTAAACACTTGGCTTTTGATCAAATTAACAATATAACAAAATTTTCCACCTCAACCACTTCCAACATGTCCAATCCAAGCAATTTAACACATCTACATTCAGTTCATAGTATCACACATGATTCATACCAATTCACAAGCATAAATTTATAATTTCACAGTTTGACATACATGAACGTTTGGTTCAACATGCAAAATTACCAGTTTCACAATCCCAAACAAAAGCCCCAAATTCTTGCAACCTAAATTCCCAAAACAGAAAAGAAAGAAAACTTAAGCTTCCCTTACCTCTACACGCAGAGCCAAGCTTAGCCCCCTTACATCATGAGAAACTTAGAAATACCTAAAAATCATCATTTGATGATGGAAGACAATTTCTTATAACCTAATTGAAACTAAAATTGAAAGGATGCACAATGGGTTACATGCAATCAGATTTATTGCATGATCAAAATCCTAA
The DNA here is from genome assembly GCF_000741045.1 of Vigna radiata var. radiata. Taxonomy (NCBI): domain Eukaryota; kingdom Viridiplantae; phylum Streptophyta; class Magnoliopsida; order Fabales; family Fabaceae; genus Vigna; species Vigna radiata. The sequence goes on from NC_028354.1 coordinate 4,664,799, forward strand.
AATAAACTAAAAAGAGGAAAAACACTAAATTGATCGGTGGGTTTCAAACTCTCAACATCCTTACGTGCTTCCTGATTGTTGAGAAGATGATTCAGTGAAGAGAACAAGAAGAGAGAAGGTAGAGAGGGCAGAAGAAGAAAGAGGAGAAGCTTTTCTAAAGAGAAAATGGAGTTTTGAGTTACTAAATTAGGTGCTCTGAAAAATCTGATTCTTACATTAAGAATAATAAATATAAATTTTTGTTTTTTAATAATTTTTATTATATTTAAAATTAAAATGTTGATAGGTCATATGAAAAAGTAAAAAATAGAATAAAGTGAACTAAGTTCTATGTGAAGAAATACATTAACAACTCACTAAACAAGTATCACTATGACCTAAGTGATAAAGTCATAAAAACTTTGTTTATGGCAAAGATAATAACAATATATATTTAACTTTTAACAATTATCATATTAATTAATTTTTAAAATAAAATTAAACATATTTTTAAATTTTACTAAATTTCACATATATTCATAAAAAAAATATTGATATACAAATGAAATCATTTGTCTTTTATTTTTTTTATAAATTTAAAACTATTAAAACTAATTACTTATTAATTTTAATTTTTTATTTAATAAAATACGTGGCAAAAATCAAATACATATTTAAATTTAATAAATTTTAAATAAAATTAAAACTATTATATTAAAACTGTAATATTTTTATTATATACAAATAAAATATATTAATATTTTAATTTTGTTTTTAAGTGAAATATGTTCTTAATTTTAAATTTTTATGAGAAATTAATTTTTTTTTTAATTTCTAATTTTCAACTTGAAAAATAAATAAATAAAATCATTCTAAATTTTCATTGTTAATTTAAATAGATTATATTAATTTATTTTTAAACGTTAGGAACTAAGATATATTAAAATTTGAAAGAACAAATTTTAATTTTTTATAAGTTTAGCCTAAATTTAAGTACCACAATCATATTAATTCATTTTGTTTAATCAGAATATTTTCTATAAAAGAGACACAAGTCTAAGTCTAATGAGAGTAAACTTTTAACTGTTGCCATCTACTAGCATGTCACTTTCTTGGCTTACCTCATTCTTGGTTTGGGTCTTTTCAGCATGATCCCGATAACACATTTTCCAGGTCATTCAAATTGTCTTTTGTTTGTCGGTGTTTGTCATCATAATGATTCTTCATCTCTTCTCATATTTAACTCCAAAGTCAATCAATCCATATTTTATTACCGGTCTTGTTAATCACTGTTTAACTACAAGTAAAATAAAAAAATCCATAGATACGAATTTTTGGTAAAAATACTAATTTCTTTATTTCTCAATGAAGACCATTTAATTAATAACTAATGTAAGTAACATCGCAATTTGAGATTAAGGGAAAAATTAATGTAACATTTAGGCTGTGTTCGGTTGAGGGTATTTGGAGGAGATGATTTGGAGGAGATGATTTGAGAGAGAGTAATTGAATAGATTTGAAAATATTTGAGAGTACATTTTTTTATTGTTTGTTTGAGTGGATTTGAAAGTAATTGAAAATGGATTTGAAAGTAAAGTTTCTAACAATATTTGATTGATATGATAGATTTAAAAAATTTATTTAATAGGTATAAATTAAAGATTACCAAAATGTCCCTAATTTTTAAAAATAATATAAAATGATAGTTATTAATTTTATATTTAATTGTAAAAATATTTACAAAAACTAAAAAAGTGTAAAAAATTAAAAATAATTATTAAAATTAAAAATAATTATTAAAATTAAATTTTAAAAAGTAAGCAGATTATGGTTATTAGAATACACATAAAAAACAAAAAAAAAGGAATATGTATAGTTTTTCATTGTAAAGGAGTGAAATTATACATAAACTGCGAGAAGAAGGATGCTTATTGGAGCTTGGAAACTCCTTATACATAAATGCAAATTTAACCACAGACAAATGTGACTTTTCCCTCACAATCCCTCCAAATCACGACACATCGGATGACGAAAAAGTTATTCATCCCACAGATCATTTCAAATCAGTATGCACAAATCTTTTAAAACAAACACGTAAATCAGTTTATATCTTCACTGGCAAATCGGACTGAACAGTAAAATCCATTTATTCGAACACAACATTAATATAGATTAAAGAATAAACTCACTAAAATTGGTCTGGTTATGAAAAAGTTAAAGTAATTAACATGCTTAAATTCAAACCTCAGTACTGTCATTTTATTTTACGCAGGAAAAAAAATTCATGTAGTTATGTGAAAATCTTCTCAATTCTGTCAATAGGATTCATAAAACTTAACATTATCTAGTTTAAGAACACTGGATAAAAATATAGCAGAAACACATTAAAATACAGTTCTTAAAGCATTAAAAAAAAAGCAATATTCACTATTTATCTTTATTAGTACCCTTTCAGTTTAATCAAATAGCTTTAGATTTCTTCAAAAGAAAGTATACTTTATATTTGAAAACTATCCTTCCTATGCTTTGCGGTCAAATTCTTGCATTTTATGTCTACGACATGGGAATATTCATCATATACAGTTTGCGAATCATTTCAGAGTAAGAAATCCCATCAAAGTTTACGAATCATGACTCTTTGTTCCTCCACAACGCCCTTCACGTGTGCCAATGGGCAACACAAGCTAACTAGTTAACTAGTTAGTGTCTGAACGTGTTTAGCTTATTTTACCACAAAACAAGTATATAATATTGAGTAAGATTTTCGAATGACAGAAAAGTGAAGATATAGACAACGCAAAAAACATGGAACATACTCGTAGGAGCTGTATTAAAATCAGTGGGTCGTAGTTTCCTTAGTTTCCTTCTGTCCCTATCATGTGAAAAATCCACAGGAGAGAGTCATTCCCTTCTAACTGGTATACGCATCCCTGATAAAAAAGGAGTCATTTAATCATAATAGTTTAAAATATACTTAAGGGGATCAAGGCAGTGGAGTAATATTATAATCGAAAAAAGATACATAAGCTTTTTTCTTTTTCGGAGTAAGGAAAGGGCCATGCAACCTACAAAAGGATGGAGGGGAGGGATTATATACAACGACCAAGAAGCAGCTGGTAATAATTGTATCCCGATCTTTAATTTCTGTGCCCAACTCCAAAGTGAAACCTCCTGTCTTTCTTATCGTTAAAGGCATATTCAAGGCGCAAAGGACCCAAAGGCGATTCCACACGGATGCCAAACCCATAGCCGTATCCGCTGCCAGGTTTCTTCCTTGCTCCAGCAGGGTCACCTAATATAAAACCAAAACACCAAATATGTGCCTTATTAATGAACAGCATGAACAAAATCAGCATACATAGTTGAAAGCTGACGAACTGTTTAACTTTTGAGAAATGACATTGTGGATATTGTAATTTAAAGGAGTCAGAATATAAGGATAAGCCAAAAGCTGTTCTGCTAGTAAATGACTTCAGTCTTTTGATTGTTTTGTGTGCTTGGTTGTCTCCTTGATTGAGTTAAATAACAGTCAATGAATAAACTTCCCAATTTGTTGAGAAAGGTTTGACCACAGATATGATCTTAATTATTCTCAGTGAAACGCAAACAAGGAAAGAACCAAATTAAAAAAAGAAAAAAAAAAAGCAAAGAAAGAAACAAAATGAAAACTTACCGGGTACAGTTGGGCCTGAACCAAGGTCAGTTCCATAGTCAGAAAATATAACACCTTCCACTGGCCCGTACTGCAAACAGAAACAGTAAGATAAGTGAGTCAAATTACAGGGACAACGGAAATAAATTCTCTATCATCCATTTAGATACATATGCATAACTATTTGCAAATTATGTGTGGCTGCATACTTAGTTCTGGGGTTAACCTGACCCGACAATCCATAGAAAGAAGTAACATGGGGGGAGCAGACACATAAACATGTTAGATATCTAGTAAACTGTTAGGAATCTAGAAGCTACAGTTTAGCTGTAAAAGATTCAGTAATTTTATTGACCATACATGAACCTTCTGTAGACCTTAATGCTATACAAAAACTAATAAAACAGTTACACTAATTAATTCTAATACAGACCAATTAACGGCTTAATAAAACACAACATAAACTAAATAACAAATTCTCCCTTAAGCTGAATGTTAAGCAAGAAACTTAGTTTGATTATACAACTTTATCATCCCCAATCTGCTTCTGAGGCTAGAGAAGGATTCCAAATTTAAAGGCTTAGCCATAATATCAGGTATTTTCTCTTAGGAACTACGATGAATCAATTCGATAGTTTCATCTTTGTTGAGTTCTCTAAGAGAAAAAAATCTCATATCAATGTGTTTGCTCCTACCATGCAGCACAGGAATTTTAAACAGTTAAATGGTTGAAATGTTATATCACAATATACAGTTGTCTTCTTTTAGTTGAGGATGGCCAAGCTGTTCCAAAATTCTCCTTAGTCAAACACTCTGACTGGCACATGAAGCTACAGCCATAAAGTCAGCTTCTGTGGTTGACAAAGTTACCAATGGTTGCTTCTTAGAAGACCAGGACACTGCACCTTGAGGTACATTTCCAATCATTTACATCTCCTGTATAGCCACTATCCAAGTAACCTATCTGAGTACCTCCCATTCCTCTTCTGTCCGTGATCCCAAATTCAGTTATACCTCTCAAATATTTGATAATCCTCTTCACAGCAATCAGATGCATTTCTGTAGGTCCCATCATATATCTGCTGACCAAGCATACAACAAACATCAAGTCTGATCTGATTGCAGTGAGGAGGAATATCAAACTTCTGGCCATTTACTAGTACAGAGATGCATCTACTACCTCCCCATCTTCCCTTGAAGGTTTGCAACATGGTTCTATAGGATTTGCCAGAGGGACTTTTCTCCCAACCAAATTGTTCCAGCACCTCTACATTTTTTTGACAGATGAAAATCCACTGCTCATTTTGTGTTAATTCTATGCCAAAGAAACACTTCATCTTGCCAAAATCTTTCATATCAAACACCTTCATTGACTGCTTGACTTAAGTAAACATCTTCATTATTCCCAGTAAAAATCCAATCATCCACATATAGACTCACATTTAGCAACTTGCCTTCCTTTTCCTGTCTGAACGAAAAAGGTGTGTTAATATCTTGTTGTACCATCGTGCTCCAGGGGCTTGCTTGAGGATTTACAATGCTTTTGTAAACTTGTAAATCTTATATTCTTTACCCTTTTTTGGTATCCAAAATGTTGATCAATATAGACAGTTTCACTCAACTCTCCAAGCAGAAACATAATTTTCACATTAAGTTGGCTTTGATATTCTGATTTGGGGAATCAGCAGCTCGAGAATTATGATATTCTGGTTATGGTTTTACATCTTCATTATCAGCGTCTTGTGCAGCTTAAATGTCTGCATTTTCCCTTTCTGAACTGTCATTATCATCTTTACATTATGCTAGATTCTTCTTTTCTTCTATTTCTCCCTCGTTCCACTTCCATTTTTCCGTCTCAGCAAATATCACATCCCTACTAATAATGACTTTCTTTGGAGTATGCTCATATCACTTACAAACCTTAGACCCCTCACTCACTCCCAAGTGCCCACACTTGATACTTTTGTCATCTAAATTCTTCCTTTGAGAATCTGGAGTATGAGCATAGGCAATACAACCAATCTGAAGTGTTTGACCGATGGCTTGATACCATTGCATGCCTCCTCATGTATGACATTTTTCATAGCTAGTCTACGAGAAGTTCTATTGAGCACATAAATTGTCCATTTCAAACTTCTGGCCAAAACTGTTTAGGAACTCCCTTTTCAGACAACAGATTTCTTGCCATGATCATGATAGTTCTAACTTTCCTCTCAGATACACCATTTTGCGTGCTAAGCTGCAGTAAGCTTCCTTTTAAAGCTATTGGTGCTGCAAAAGCTGCTAAGCTCATAAGAATTAAACTCTGCACCTCTATCAGTTCTCAAACAATAATAGTTTCTAGAGTCATTTTCAACCATAATATTGGCCTTCCTATAGATATCAAATGCATAAAATTTTTCTGACATGAAATAATCCCAGGATTTCCTACTACAGTCATTGGCAGAATGACTTTGCATAGTTTCCCATCTGATCTCTATGGTAGGATTAAGCATTACTTTTCTATATCTTTTATGTAAGAAACTCCCATAAATGAATGAGTTAAGAAATGATACACACTCTTAAGCATTTTTTCAATACTTTTATCTCAAGTTGGCATCAAAGTGTGTCGTGCCAATCTAACTCTATTAGCCACTAGATAAGTTTCTGCTGTATGCCACCATCCACTGCTGCCTTTCTCTCTGACAAACACCTGGTTGTGTTAATTTCATTGAGCAATGGAAAAACTAGTAGTCATGGTCTACCTTGCTAGCCACCACAGATTTTTCCGACTAGCACCAGATCTGGATGGGGAACCCCACAAGTCAAGGATGCAAATTCCTCCACGCACAATCCTTGGTGGCCAAACAAGGCATGTGCCTTTTGGTCACGGAACAACATTGCTCCACCTCCATTGCTCTCACTAGCTTTTCTGCTCCTTGTTCCAACCTACTTTTCCTCTTATTGGAGTTTGGTCCCTCATTTGACCACCTGAAAGTTCCTTTTTTACCCCTATGCTCTTTATTTCTTATCTGCAAAAGGCATCTGGACCTGTCCACTCATTTCTGAGTTACCCATAATTACTGCAGATAAGCTTAATGGCAAAAACAAGTTGTCTTGGTCTACATCAGTTGAACTGTGGTTTCTAACAAAATTAAAAAAAAAATATATATTTATGGAGAAATTCGTCCAAATAGAACTGAAAATATTGAGTTTACATTTGGTAAATTGTGAGATGTTCAGTGTTTGAAGTTGAGCAATTTCTCCAAGTAATCTTTGAGATCATAGCAAATTTTCTCAGTGCAGCACTTGCACCTAATTGGCCTATAGGTTCAATCATGTTCAATTCTACGTAATTTCTCTCGTTCTCAGACATGTCTGGTTGAAAAACTACTGTTAGTCAAATGGAAATCATTGGAGGTGACAAGACCAGGCCAGTAAAATCAGGAGAGAAAAAATCCAATTGCTTGCTACAATTTGCAATATTTAAATGACATCATGTTCAACTTTTGGCAGAAGATTAGGAATAAGGTTCTGCAGAAATTTTACAGAATATTCTATTTCCTGTTTTGTTTTTTGCCCACTTTTAACACCAGAAAATACCATCCTTCTTTTGTGTTTATACATAACACATATATACAATCAAATTCACACACTTATTTCAAATTTTCCAGCCCATCTTCTATTAGTATTCTGAAAACATGTCACTCTAGTTCCCAGAAATTACAACTCAAACAAATTTCAGATATGAAATCATGAAAATTACGATAAGCACAACTCAAGCATAGGTAAACTAAAGATGCTGAACAAGAATGAGCAAGAAATAGCGTGATAATTTTGAGTACCACGGGGAAAGAAATTTCTCCAGAGCCAACAACATATGATCGACCAGAGCCCACGCTACCTTCTTCATAGCCCCTCACACTGTTTGTTCCACCAATGGCAAAAGCTTCATAGGGAGGGAAATTTCCCACCACATGACCACCAGATATACTACCAGTGAACCAATTAAAGTAGGTAAAGCATAAGATAGTCTATTTTGCTGTAATTGAAAGTGTAAACAAGGCATTCCTTTTACTTTCAACGACAGGGTTGACTTGATGGTGTGTATTTCATACCTTAAATGAAGGCGTGCAGGACCAATCTCAACACCTTTCCTAGCACGTGCATTCACCCTAGTGAAGGACAGCCATTCAGGCAAAAGAGGAAGTCCCTTTTCCATGTTAAGGACAAACTGAAAAACCAATCCTTGATAAGAAACATAGTAGTAAATTTAAACAGAAGGACCTTGATCCATTCAGACCATACCACAGAAGAGCCATGGTCACCAGAACCAGTGTAAACAGTCTCAAGTTTAGCAAGCAAGGTCTGATCATGAGTATTGCCACTACAAAGAAAGTTTGACAAAGGTTAGAAAAAACCACACAAAGTTATGATAACAATACTCTCAGCATTACTTAGATTACAACCTTGCAGTAAGAGGACTGCTGAAGCAATCCTTAATGATAGGAATACCTTTCTCATCACGGACTCCAGCATGCTGAAATGATATAGAAATTTTGAATGGAAAAAAATCAGTAGTATAAATAGATAGCCAATCTATATATTACAGTAACGTTTCATTTATGGTAGAGATAATCCGATTAATGATTTCATAGTTTAACTAAACAAAACAACTAATCAATTTACAAGTGGTATTTATAATGCTAGAGGTGAAGGACTTAAATTAGAAATAAAAAGATAACACACAAAAGTTGTCAAAATTGCCAATGAAGCACCTGAAAAACAAGTCCTACTGTTCCACTCCACTTTGGCCTGATTGGGCGACTAAACTCAATACCACCTGTGATGCGGCCAATGGTCAGGCTACCGTTACCATCAGCATTACCATGAACAATGGTTCCAGGAGTTCTTGAATTCTGAAGTAAAATTATTTGAATATCAAAAAGTACAGTTTTCAACGTTCAATCATCAAAAATATGTTCAGACAAATCAACCTTCAGAATTTACCTGAATCATTATTGTTCTAGATGTTCTTTTATCATCTCCTTGAATCCAAGGGTCGGTGTAGTTTATACGATAGACCGAGTCAACCTGGCCCCTCTCTAAAGAAATATTAAGCTTCTGGTTTTTACCAAAAACATTCCGATGAGAATAAGCAAAGCTGCAATGTAATAAAATAGAATCAAATGGATCACTAAAAAAGAACAAAGAAAACAACTAGTTGCAGTTGGACCATAAATTAAACATAATGTGAAAACATAAATTACAGCAAAAAAAACAACTTAATTTGGCTGACAATGGGGAAAACATACATAAGAAAAGATAAACCAAGATAAATTATCCAAAGTTAATATCAACTAAATTCCAACCAAGCTTTATCCCAGCAACATTATGCATTTGTTAGTGGCATGCTTAGAGTTAGAACTACAACTGCATATTCACCACTTGACACTATCATAAAACTGCATACATAGAGACAGCTAGAGAGGACCAGAGGCAAATAACCCTTAACTTGGTTCCAATTGCACTAAAGTAAAAACTAGGCTTTAAATAAAAGGGATAATAGGATAGCAAGAGTCAGAGAATCAACTCATAACATATCACATAAATATAAAATAAAGTCACCTTCCAATAAGCCCTCTTAGTGGACCATTTGTAATCCTGCAGAAAAAAATACCAAGTCAGATACTCAGATAACGCAGCAATAAACAGAGTCAACCTGGCCCCTCTAATACTGGAAATAAAACCATCCATCTATCTGTTATGCGTATTTATCACCAAAATGGTGATGTACAAAAGACTGTATCAGGGCTGTCTATGATATAAAAAACCAAAGGAATAATTGCCTTGTCAAAATTAAAATTAGGGGAGTTAACAGTATTATCAAGAATTTCATAAAAAACTAAAGGAGGTGAGCGTAATGCATGAAGACTAGAATCACTTACCCACTCGATATCCCACCACCAGCAGAAAATCCTCCACTTGGACGTTCCACCACATTCATCACCAAATCAACCTTCCCTGTATCTATATCATGCCAGAGAAACAAGATGCAGAAGTTTAGACTTGAGAGGATATTAAGGATCTAGTGGGTGAAGACGAATAAAGGTTATTACGTCACTTCAAGAATATAATTATTTTCCATTTCACAGCATCAGTTGAAGATAGTGACATCACATCAGTTCTCTGTTTTCCTTTTAGACAAATTGACTTCATGTGTCACCTCTTCATCACGTGCAATTGTAAATCAGTGAACTGTGTTTATATTGTTGCAACTGACAGATTAGACTTCATCTATATAGAATTGTATATGTTCTGAATAAATTGTGCGTCTAATGCAGACCACACAACATGTATTTATAACATAATACAAAATCAATTATGATAAACACACCTAATAATTAGGAATCAATCATCCTAATTTCTCATTTTATGTAACACCTAATTCCTTAGAAATTTGTAACAACTAATGGCATGATCAACCGGGTTAGAGCAGTGAATGAAGGGTGGTGGTCGTCACCGGAAGCCGGTCTCGATCGCAGTGGTCACTAGAGGAAAAAGATGCTCAGTGACAGAAAAAAGGGGCACACAATGGTCGTGGGTATTGTTCACCCAGAAAATGGAGAGAAACCATATCTCGAACCTAAACCACTGATACCATATAGAATTGTATATGTTCTTAATGAATTTGTGTCTAATGCATATATCATAGATGTATTTCTAACATAATACAAAATCAATTATAATAAATACACTTAATAATTACGAAAAAATCATCCTAATTTCCCATATGTAAACTCCTAATTCCTTAGAAATCTTTAACCGCTGATTTTATTCTAACAATATAGGTTATCGATCCCTATACAATAAATATCAATTGTAAGCTAAAACTCTAAACCTAAAATTCACTTACCTAATTTTACAATATACAGAAAATTTCCCAAAATTCTCATTTTCTAGTTATTCAACGAGGATTAGTAGGTATCATATATAGCACCTTATTGTCAAATGTTATTACATGAATAAAAATTATCAAGAAAAAAATTGGGACACTTGCAGAACACTGCAACTTATTGTATTCCTCCTGGTTAGCTCTAGTTGACTGTATAAAAAGGTAAAAACCTTACATTTGAAACTATTGAATTTGTTATATAACCCATGTAAATTTTTTTATTTATGATATATTAGCAACTCACTAGCTGTTAGATTGGTAAGTCAGAAGTAGGTTAAATTGTCTAAATAAGGCATCTTGCCCATAAAAATCAAGAGGAAGGCAAGATACAGATCAACTTGTCATTTGTAAGGGAATTAGGGCCTTGGGCATGGGAGGTGCAGTCCCTCAGGAACAGCTGACTGTTGAGTGGATTAGTGTTCTATTTTCTAGATTGGGAAATTCATCCCTATAATTCTGTAAAAAATATACAGGTTTTCTTTCACAATAAAATCTTAGTTCCTTTCTTCATTTCTTTCTTTGTTTGCCTTCTTTAGTTTTCATTAACTTCGTTTCCTAGTTTTTGTCTAGGTTGGCATGAACAATTCTTCCCTTTATTTTATAATCATTTATACAGAGTCAAGTTTGGTATGATAGAAAATGCCGAATAAAAAAATTATACTTACACAGGGTTTCGTAAGAAATTACATCACAACTTACCATCAGTTTGGCTAGAACATAAAACTGCCATAATTTAACAGTTATTTGCCTTTACTTAAAGTCCATTTTTAGTATGAATACATTACCTGCTGGTTGGGGAATAATGCTAACATCTTCCATGATTCCCATAGTTAATACAGTTTCTACATCTCTTTTTCCCTCAAGCATGCTGTAGACCTGAAAATATAGATGGGTGATGCCCAAATACTTCTCAGTATGAATGTGAATTCAAGGAGGCTCCTTCTTAATAAGAATGTGAATTCAAAGAGGCATGTTTCCCAAAAGAGAAAAGGACACATCTGAAAATATCCCTTTGATGAGTTACGAACAATACCAATGTCCAATTACCATCAAACAGACCAGAGAATATTGACAACCAAATTTGATAAAATAATGCCACACTCCACCTTTTAAAATTACACAACGCAGATAATAAATCCTCATGCTTTAGCTTGATTCACAGTTTTACACAAAATTAAATTTATATTACCTCTCGATAAACTTTCGATGCTAACTAAAAACTAAGAACCGTCATCAGCAGGAGTGGCCAGTGCTAGATAAAGGAATTACCTGACCCTTCTTTGTTGTTATTTGCCTAAGTATTGTTTCTGGCTTAGTCTTTCCCACAGTAATCTCACCTCTACAGGTAGAAAAACAAGTTGGTAAAAAAAACTCAACATAAACATAACAAAAGATTGCAGGTACGTTTGTCTTTTCACGAGTATTTGTGTTTGTCAATCAAATTGAAAGAAGGTGCTTACGTCTTCCTGTCAAGAAACCGTATGGAAATATTATTGACCTCAGCCTCTGAAACTTGTAATCTAAGAATACCTCCAGACAGAATCTCCACAGCCGAAACCTAATGCAATGATCATAACAAGGAAAAAAGAAAAAAGACAATCCCCATTGATACACTGGTTAGAGAAGGCAAGTGAAGTTGAATGATATAATATTGTGATAGTTACTGCAACATAAGCTACTAAAAATCTGAAAGATGGATCTAAATTTTGGATTCCAACCGAGCAGGAGCAATATTAGATGTGAAGTTTGACCAGAAATTAAGGAGAATTTACCATGGCAAAAAGACCACGCTCCATGTACCAGTTATTAATGGAAGATATTGCTTCATCCAGTCGTCTCAAATTAATAATCTTCCCTGCAAAACACAACATGTTAATCTGAATACAGTGAATGTCAAACTTGAGCAACATGCACAGTAGAAACAACTGCATGGATATGGAGAATGAAGAAAAAGTTACCATATCCATCTCGCATTGAGTCCTCTAGAAATTTAGCCGGAAGAACATTAGCTCCTTCACATACCAGCCCTTGGAATTCTTGATTTGGTTCTACCTTATTCCACAAGAAATCACTACTAATTACATAACTCAATACTGCAAACATGAATAAGCAACACTAGGATACAAAATTCAATTCAAATAACAACAAAATCCTTATAAAATCTTGATTCCAATAGCTAACTGAAATTGTTCAACAGAGGACAACATGCATGAAACAACATGATAACTCATACTAACGTTGCATCGCTCAATACTGCAAACTTAAACTGTTGTGATGTGCATCGATTGTTCTGTTGCATAGGTAAAGTGGGCAAAAGTCACAATCAAATCATGGCACTTAGGCCACTGCGCTTTTACATAGAAAAAGTTTCACTCTGTGTATCAACTATGACACTCAATCCAATAATTGGTATCAGAGTAAGGTAGCAACTTTGATTCCCAATGAGATACTTATAGAGGGCGGGATTATTGCAGATTGCATCAATTATCACGTTGCATAAAGGCCATATGTTCACTTTGACTATCAATTATAACTTTTGACCTAGTTGTAAGTGGTTCCACTCACATACATAGTTTCATCTCACATACATATGAAACACTGGAATGTGAAATTCTATTACCATAACATTGTAACATGACCAACTCAATTTCAATGCATAACCTCCATTATTCAACAAAGAAGAACATGCCTGAAAGACTAAGCGGATACCATCATGCTTACTAACATCACAGCACTCAATTTTGCAGATTTAAAGACACAACACTAGAATGCGCAATTCTATTACAGACAAATTTCATTCCAATGCACAACCACCATTGTACGACAGAAGAGAACACGCCTAGAAGCTGATACTAATCGGATACCGTCAAGCTGTACTAACATCAGAGCAGTCAAATAGTGCTTCAGACTTAACATAAAAAACTAGAATGTGAAAGTCCAGGCAAAATCACTTTAAAACGTAATCTCAATTCCAATGCGTAATTGTCATTATTCAACAAGAGAACACAGAACATACCTGAAATACTAATCGGATACCATCTCGCGTGTCAACAGCAACCGGCATGCACGACGAAAAATATCCACTGTTGATGATGCGATGCACATCCTCTTGTACCTCGCGCACTGTGAGAGCCGAGTTAGGTCGACAAGCCTTCAGAGCCTGCACCGCCTCCGCCTCGAGGTCCTTCCTCTCCATTTCCTCCCCATCTTTGTTTCGAACCAGCACTTCACTGATCAGCACTCTCTCCTCGTTCTGTCGAGCCTTCTGCTGCGCCTCCTCCGCCAGAGACAGCGAAGCCAGACGCCGAAGCGGACATGCTCTCTTCCTGTCGCCGGTCAAGGACAGAGTCGCGGAGCAGAAGAGCGACGATTTTTGGAGGACGGAGCGAGTAAACTCGGTAGAGTGAAACGCGAACGAATTAACGAGTTGAGCAAACGAGTTTGTGGCGTTGGCGATGTGCGAGTGCGCCGTTCGCAGAGGACAGGTTGGGCGCTTGGAAGGAAGAGGGATTTTGATGGCAGAGGAGACGACGCGGATGTCGTCGTTTCGAAGCATCCTCTTGAAAGGTGGAGTTTGGCTCGGTATTTGGTTCAATAGGTACAGCTTGAATCGGGAGAGTGAGTGTAGTGGAGTTCTTGCCTTGTCACAGCTAAAGCTTCCTCTAGCAGTCACAGCTGAAACTCCAAAGGGGGAGATCGTTTTTCTTTTGGGCCCTTTCCATTCAGAAAGGAGAGAGGGGGGCGTCTTCCTGCACCCAACTGTTTTCTTCCTGCACCGCCAAATTTTGTTAAATTCCAAAATTGACTTTTGAGCTTTGACTAAGGTAAAAGAGACATTCGTTTTTCATACGAGGCATCTCCATTCTCTTGGCCAGTCTTTAGTGAAGTCCATCTCCTTTTTCCAAGGTAAGAAGATAAGTAATTTTTTTTTCTTTTTGCTTAATGATTTTTCAGTGTGAGAATGATGATTTGGAGGTAGATAATTGTAGTTTTGGTAAGGTGTGAAGTAAAACGAATTTTGAAATTCCATAGGTTGAATGATGAATCAGATTACGAAATTCGATTAGGTAAGATAGGCAGGTATACCAAATTTGAAAATTCGGTGTTATAACATGTGTATCAGATTTAAAAGTCCAATAAAATGTAAACATCAAATTTTGAACCCCTTGAATTTATTCGGGCTGGGCTTTAAGTACTGCACCTCGCTTTGGCCCTTTAATTTTTTATCAACTGTCAACCCTCTTTTATCAGGGCATTTCTTCCTGTATTTTCATAATTTTTTTTTCATCTCATAATTTAATTTGGTATTTAGAGAATACAATTTTATTCTCACATATATTTGTATTTTCTGGAGGATATACTAGAACCTTGTAGCATCAGAAATCTTTCTTGCATGAATATGACCCTTTCTCTCGTTAATGAATAAGTCTTGCTAAAAGTTATTTTTACATTGTTGCTTATATTTTTGTTAGACATTTTAAGATGATTTTCTCTTATAAAGGATCTATTTCTTTTACATATTTAGGTGTTCCAATTTTTTGGAGACTCTTGTGTGATTTTTTTCAACATTTAGTTAATAAGATTTTACTTCTAAAAAGTGAATGCTGCATAGTATGACGAGAAGAATTAAACTAGTAAATTTGATAATGGTTGATTTATTATCTTATAACTTTGAAGTTTACAAATGACCAATTAATCTTCTTCAAGAGGTGGAACAATGGATTGAAATTTTGTTTCGATTATAGATACACAAAAACCGGGATTGCTCACTATTAAATGATTTATCTTATGTGGTTTTAAAGTGAGTAATGGTTTCTAGGTTATTAACATTAAGTTGGAGAATAAACATATGTGTTGCGTTTAGGTTGAGAGTTTGCTTATGGTAGATGACTTGGACTAAATTCGTGGATATTTGATTTCTTAAGTCTAAGTATAAGAAATATATGTTTTTTAAAACGTCTTCAATTTGACATGGTATTTAAGAATGCATATGATATTGATCTTGAAAAAAAAATTGGACACTGGATAAGGGTGATTGTATTAATCTTTGGAATGATTGTTGATGTTATAACATTTTTATATCTAAACTGGCTAGAGTTCCTTATTTTAACAAAGTAAGGTTATACTTTGTTGTTCGTTCAGCTTGGATAAGTACCCACTAAAACTTTCCCTCTTCTGTTGTCAATTTATGTGATTTTTCTTCTTTAATGGTTGATGAGGATGATGACGTGCCTAATTGAATTTTGGATTATACTGGTGTGCTTTATTAAAAAGTTGCAAAAGAAGTTCCACTATTCTAGTATGGAATGTGTAAATTGGAGAAACTTGATTTGGTTGGATGAAGTGTCACCATCTAAAACTTTGGTTCTTTGAAAGTTGATGTATGGTCATTTACCTAATAATTTGGAGGTTTAAAAAATATTAATGATTTTGTGTTCTATGTTTCTTATGTGGTGATAATGTTGAATCTTTTCATTGTTTCTTTAATCAATGTCACCATCTAAAACTTTAGTTCTTTGAAAGTTGATGTATGGTCGATTGCTTATTGATTTTGAAGTTTGAAAAATATTAGTGATTTAATGCTCCGTGCTTTTTTTTTGTTGGTGATAATGTTTAATCTTTCTCCGTGTGTTATTTCGTTATTCTATTGTTATACTTTTGTGTGAATAATTGAAGGTAGTTTTTCAACATTTGTAGTTTTCTTTTTGGGTTAGATTGTTCAGTTTATGAAGTTTTCTTATAGTCATTTACTTGTCACTACTGTAATTATTTAGATGATTTGGAGGGTAATAAATCATAAGTGGATTTCATGGTCCAATTGTATTTCATTATGTTATTTTTCAAATTAAGGAGTTATTGCATATGGTTAGGAAATAAATTTAAGAAGCATATGAGTAATACTATCTCTAGTTTATTGGTGTTTAAAAAATATTGGTGATTTAATGCTTTATGTATTTTTTTTTTTGGTAATAATGTTTAATCTTTCTCTCATGTGTTATTTCATTATTCTATTGTTATACTATTGTGTGAATGATCGAAGGTAGTTTTTTATAATTTGTAGTTTTTTATTTGGATTTGATTGCTCAGATTATGAAGTTTTCTTATAGTCATTTGATTAAAGTGACTTCATCACTCTAATTGTTCAGATGATTTGGAGGGTAATAAATCATAGTAGATTTCATGGTCTAATTGTGTTTCATTATGTTATTTTTCAAATTAAGGAGTTAGTGCATATGTTAGAAAATAAATTTAAGAAGTATATAAGTAATACTATCTTTAGTTTATTGGTGTTGAAAATTTTCAAGATTCAAATTATGAAAGGTATGATGGTTCCATTTTTGAACGAAATATGATAAGTTTCATCTCTTAATTGACTTAAGGTGAATATTGACGGTACAACTAAGAGGTGTCTTGATTTTGCTTCATATGCTGGTTTTTTAGAGAAAATTGAAGTCGACAATTCTTTCGTTTTTTTTAAGGATATAAACTTTTATTTATGTTGAGTTTATGAGGTCATTTATGTATTGGAACGTGTTTAGAGGAAGGACTTTTATAAGTTTTGGTTGGAATGGACTCTTAAAGGCTTTGGTTGATAATGATTCTTTTTTAATGTCTCATAATTTTTTTGAATTAAGAATGATTGTTTAGAGTCTCAAAGGGGTGATGACAACAATGCTTATATTTTTGTAAACACGTAAAGTTTATAGTTTCTTATATTTTTTGTGAAAAAAATCATTTTAGTTATAAAATAGCTAATTTGATTTTGATTCATAAAAAATAACATAAGTGATTTAAAATTCTAGCTCCATATCTTTAATTATATTTTTCTTCTTTATGATTTATCTATGTAAAATGTAATTTTTATCATAGATTTAGTAGTCTAATATACTTTCAATTCATTTATTTTATTTTTGTCTTTTTAATACATTTTTACATAAAAGTGATCAATCTTGGAATGTCTTGGTCGAGTGTTCATAATAATACCTAACATATATTGTTTGAAATTATTCACATTATTTTCGTTATCCATATACATAATACCATTATCATTTGCTATTACTTAAGGTTTTTTTTGTTTTCTAATATCAGTAATATTTGTTCAGTTAATCTGGAACATATTTATTTTATTTCAATATGTATAAATATTGTTTAATTAATGTGAATTAAAGTTATTCTTTATCAACATATATTAAACTACAAGTCAAAGTTTTTTTAGGGACTAGAATGTTCTTGAGTAACTCTAATAAAACTAACTTTCTTTTATAAATGTTGATAAAAAAATTTTCCGTTAATATAAAAAAAGAAAATAGGGAAAAAAACTGTCTTCAAGAGTGTCATCGATGTGTTGTCATTTCCGTTGTTCGCCACTATTGATGAACAACAAATTGCAAGAACAAATGAAGGGCCTGCAGCAACAAACTGCAGGGGCAAACAACAACAGACCTGCAGGGACTACACTACCCTGTAGCGGCTGGAATTAAAAGGCTAACAGCCACAAACCTGTAGGGACTTAATCACCCTAAACAACAACAAAACTTAAAGGGACTTAACTGCCTTAAACAACAACAAGCTTTCAGGAAATATCTGTCCTCCAGAGGCAAACAACAACAGGCCTGTAGGGACTACACTACCCTGCAGCGGCTGGAATTAAAAGGCTAACAGTCATAAACCTGTAGGGACTTAATCACCCTAAACATAACAAACCTTCAAGGGACTTAACTGCCCTGAACATATGCGAGGCCTTCAGGAAACAACTGTCCTGCAGAGGTAAACAAAAACAAACCTTCAGGGACTTCACTATCCTGAGTAGCAACAAAACTTCAAGGGACTTAACTGCCCTAAACATAAGGGAGGCCTTCAGAATAGAGAAGAAGATAGAGGAAGCAATAAAGGTATGACTAGGTGTTGGTGCATCGGTGGCACAAGTGGCGGAGACGATGGCCGCGAAAGTGGCCGGAGACGGTGGCCGAATGGCAACACCGGACAGATGCGAGACAAAAACTAGAGATTGCCCATTGAAGTATAAAAGCATAGGTTGAAAAAGAGACTTTTAGGGGGCCGCCGGTGGCGGCGGCCACCAGCAGCAACAAAGAGAAAGTAGAAAAGGATCAGAAAACCTGCTTTGATACCATGTTAGAATGTGAGTTTAAGCATAACTCAACCTTACAAAACCGGTTTGTAAGGTGAGGTTTGCACCTCACTTATATATTATAATTTGGCCTTATCTCTAGTCGATGTGGGACTTCCAACACACCCCCTTCACGCCGAGGTATAGACATCTCGTGCGTGATAGTAGAAATTGGGTGGTCCAATATTGGCCCGAGAATGGGTGGAATAGAAACAGAAATGCCCACTTAGAACTCGCTAAGATAGGCTTTAACCATGGTTCTGATACCATATTAGAAATTTATTTTTGTTTTTGTTTTTCTGTGTGGAAAATAAGACTGATTTATTATTCAAATCATAAAAAATACATTCTAATACCCTTTATTTGTAGTAATCTAATTCTCCCAAAAAGGGAAATAGGGAAACTAGGAAATCTTGAAAAAATAAAATAAAATAAAAGATTATGTATCTATTTCCTCTAATTAGAAAGATTCTAAAAGATATTATCTCAAATTACAACACTCCCCTTCAAGCTGGATCATACTAGATAATATGAACCAAACTTGGAATAGACAAACTCAATAAACCCAATAAACCAACTTGGACAAACTTCAACTTGGACAACAATGGACGAGGGCGAACTTCAACTTCGGGATGGTGACTTGCAGCAGCAAACAGCAACAAACTGCAAATTGAGTTTATGTATTACAAGCTTCTCCATACAATCTGTATGCTTGAGCTTGAGGGGGAGTGTTAAAAAATAAATCATATCCCGAGATTATTGAGAGAAAATATTGTTATTATTATAGGTGATTTGCAGTAATAATGTTACATTATTATAGAATAATTATAGTAATAATGTTACATTATTATAGAATATTTTTAGAGATAAAATAGCAGAATTATAGATTAAAAAAAAGAAATTCTAATATGGTATCAGAACCATGGTTAAAGCCTATCTTAGCGAGTTCTAAGTGGGCATTTCTGTTTCTATTCCACCCATTCTCGGGCCAATATTGGACCACCCAATTTCTACTATCACGCACGAGATGTCTATACCTCGGCGTGAAGGGGGTGTGTTGGAAGTCCCACATCGACTAGAGATAAGGCCAAATTATAATATATAAGCGAGGTGCAAATCTCACCTTACAAGTCGGTTTTGTAGGGTTGAGTTAGGCCTAAAACTCACTTCTAATAGTTAACAACAACCAAACTATTTTTTAATTAATCTAAGATAAAATTCTTTTAATCATCACTTATTAGGAATTAAATAATTTTATTGTTGAGAATGTTAAATTGTTGTTTGATTGGTAAAATGATTTCTTTTACGATGACATTTTTTTTTAATTTGTAGGTAATATCTTTTGTTAATGTGATTAGGGAGGAAGAATAACTTTTATATTTATGTATTTACAGTTTTAATATTTAGTAGTAAATGAAATAATTTTGTACTAACAATAAAATTATGTTAAAATAAAATATTTTATTTGATTGGTAATTTTTTTTTAGGATGACATTTTTTTTAGTTTGTAGGACATATCTTTTGTTAACGTGATATGATAAGGGTGGAAGAATAATTTTTTATATAATTTGGATTAAATGTGTCTGAAGAAATTTTAAGCAAATTCTGAATAAGCTAAGATATTATTTAATAAGTTTATTATGAGTTTAAGTATTTATTTGATAAATATTACCAGATATTGATTTCAGGTTTCGTTCCCATCTCCTCTCTCCATTAATGGTTAGGTTTTAATTCCACAATGATTAACAAAAAGTTTATACAAAAATATATTATATTAAATATATATTTTTTTTGTTTTTCAGGATAAGGTAAAATATTTATTAAACATGGTGGACAAGTAATGCTTTTGAAGAAAGAGCCAACAAAATTAAGGGAGTTTTTATAAATTAGACAAATCTGGTGCTGAGTAAGAAAGATTTATCTGATCCTAATGTTGAACTGTTGAGGTGAAAGAGATAACAGAAACAGTGAAATTGGTTCCCCTTTATCAAAACAGGGGAAAGCTCCCTCTTTTTTGTCTTTTTCTTTTGCTGCTGTTACTGTGCTACTGATCTTCGCTCACCAACAGGTAAGCCAAAACAAGATCTGTAATCAATATCAGAGGTTGTCATCAACTTTGTTCTAATCGCAGTGAATATCAGAGTATATTTTTATGTAGGGGTTTAGATTTGAACACATGGGTATATGTTCTTATCACAACGTATTAAGCTTCTCATGATTATTTCTAGTTAATGTTCGTTAATTGCCTATACGTGGATTCCATGAGCTTTATTTTATTTTTTAGTTCTGTGAGCAAAAGTTTTGGATTCCAAGTTTCGTGGTGGTGTTAGGCTTAGTCAACTGGTTGTAAATAAACACTGTTCTGTGCCCGACCCAATTGAGATTTAAGATTTTGTTCTAGTCGGTTTCTGTGTCACCATCTTCTAGAATTAGGGTTTGTGTTTGAGTTCCAAGAATGAATAGTTCGGGTTTGGGTGGAGGCTTTTTGTCTGGTCCTAGCGGGGCTATTTTGGACTTGGAATCTTCATTTCATAGACATCAACAGACTCAACTTGGTCATCCATCTATTACTGGTCAACAACACTTGAATATCATGGGTGGTCTCGAAAGTGATCACCCCATTGGCCTAATTGAAGTGAAAAATTTGAATGCCGGGTTGAATTTTGCTAAAGGAAAGGCAATTGCTCCTTCCAATAGTAATGAGTTGAGTGAGGAGGACGAACCTAGCTATGCAGAAGAAGGGAATTGTGAGAACCTGGATGGTGGGAAGAGCAAAAAGGGATCTCCTTGGCAGCGAATGAAGTGGACAGATAATGTGGTTAGGCTTCTTATTACAGTGGTGAGTTGTGTCGGTGATGATGGCACTATTGGGGGCGTGGATGGTCATAAAAGGAAACCTGGGGTTTTACAGAAGAAAGGCAAGTGGAAAACAGTCTCCAAGATAATGATAAGCAAGGGTTGCCATGTGTCGCCACAGCAGTGTGAGGACAAGTTCAATGACTTAAATAAGAGATACAAGAGGTTAAATGACATACTTGGAAGGGGAACTTGTTGTCAAGTGGTTGAGAATCCTGCATTAATGGATTCAATACCTAACCTGTCGACTAAGATGAAGGATGACGTTAGGAAGATCCTGAGCTCAAAACACCTGTTTTATAAGGAGATGTGTGCCTACCATAATGGGCAAAGAATACCAAATTGTAATGAACTTGATTTACAGGGTTATTCTATGGAGCATGGGAAGGACTCAAGAAGAGAAAATAATGGATCTGAAGATGAAGATAACAATGATAGCGAGGATGATGAGTTGGAAGATGAAATTAATATTAATGCACACGAGGATGGAGGGAGGATGCAGGAACTCTGTGATAGAAATATATTAAGTGAGGAGGATGGCCATTTTGGTCCACAAACTTCTCGGATGGACAAATTTGAGGTTGAAATGGCAAGAGTTTTTCAAGACCCCGGGAAGTCATTACGCGAACAAAGAGAGTGGATTAAAATCCAGATGTTGCAGCTTCAAGAGCAAAATATCAGCTACCAAGCCCAAGCTCTTGAACTTGAGAAACAACGGCTTAAGTGGTTAAGATACTGCAGCAAGAAGGACAGAGAGCTGGAGAGACTGAGATTGGAGAACAAAAGAATGAAATTAGAAAATGAGCGCAGGATCTTGAAACTGAAACAAAAAGAGCTAGAGACAGATTTCAGTACATCTGAAATGTCTTTAGACCCTGCCTCTATAGGAATCAACCGGCCGCAGGGGAGGGAGCATATCAGCTTAGGCAGACAACAGTAGCCGCTTTTCAGAAAGGATCAGCGGTTATTGCTTAAATGAGGTACAAAATGAATCCGTTTCGTTTAAAATGTTTAAGAATTTGCGGTTACAGTTATAGTGTTACATGGTGGGTTACTAGGCTGTAGATATAAAATTGCATTAACATAGTAAATGAATGATGTATCAATTTGTTCAAAGCTTCCAACCATATTGTTGAGAAGAGAGTTCAGTTGACAATATATGTTATTTATTTTTTTTTTTTATATCTTTTGCAGTGCTGTGGCGCTAGCAACTTAGCTGAGATGCGCAAATTCATTTGGAATGTGAATGTTATTGCTCAACTAGTTGTGTGCTTTACCTCATTTAATCACTATATATTGGCATACGGGATTTTGCCTTTATGACAGAAAAGAAGGATGTTGCTCCAAGACACTTAGCTCTTATTGGTCATCAATTCACCATTGATGTGGCTTTGATTTGTTTTTGTCAACGTAATTGTAACTGTTACACTTGTATCCACATGCCACATGCGTTATTTTTGGCCTTAAAGCTGCATATTGTACACAAAAATAATTGTGCAACTCGGGGAAAAAGGTTACAAGCATCCCTGGAGTATGCATCGACTTGAATTTGTAACTTTTTTGGTACAGTCTTTATTATAACTTTGTTACCTTAAGCTGCCACATGAAGAATGCTTGATTCATTTTTAACTATGTATTTTCCAAAGCACCTTCGTGAAAGCTTTCTAGTCTTTGAAAACTTAGTTGTTTCGGTCCACATTTTTTTTTAATTGTCACCGGTGCAGTATTGCTATTCCGTTCTCCCCTTATTGTTATTTTATTGTCTGCTTCCTGTTTAGCATATAGGTTCTGGACCGTTCAACGGGATGGTGTGTCTGCCTTTGATTACTTTAGCAGAAATAATTTTTTGAAAGGTTTCTTCAAGAAGATTTTAACCATATAAAATAATCTGATAGGCTAAGTGGGTGTTGGGTTTCACCTCCAACAATTTAGTACTTGTTACTAGACGGAACAAACAGAACCTATCATTTTATGCTTCTGCGTCAATAGTGGAAAGGACTCAATTTTAGATCCAAGGCAACGGAGGTTCAAACATTATTTGAAACATTGAGTACATACTTTTTCGTCCGAAACCTTGATCACTTAAATGCAGAAATTTGCTAGTTTTAGAGTATGCGAACATATTGCCTTATTAAAATATAATTTAAAGTCGAAATCATTTATGTCAGTCTTTAATCCTGATCACCAAATCAGAACCAGTGGTTTATTCTGCATTTTTTTTTTCTTGATAACTTGTCGTTTTCGTCAATTTTGGGCGATTTCAAGTGGAAATGTTTATATGATAAACAAACAGGCTTCTAATTTATTAAAAAAATTTGTCCAACTTGAAAAGTCTTGGGCAAACAAGTCAATGCCAGAAATTTCCATGAAACCTTCAGTTTCAGTTTTCAAGAAGTGGAAGCTCATTTTGCAGCAATAACTATTACAATATAATATGCAAAATCAATCTATAGCTCCAAAACCGTAGGATTTGTGCCTACCACTGTACAGCCGTAAGATTTACAGGTTGATACTAACTAAGGAGAAAGAACATTTTTCAACTTATTATGATAACGGTTCGAGACTCCCTAACTTCAGGAGCCTGTATGGTTTTCATTCAAACGCTTCTTTCTTAATGTCTTATCTCTGTTCTCATTCAAGAACTCAAGACGAAAGATACAATCTGTCAGTGTTTGGTTTGGCTTTAATTTGCGTTTCTATTTATAACCTTGTTCGTATTGATTGACGAGTTAGTTTCTGTTATTTTGTCCTTTTAACTCTTGGATCATGGCTTAAGCTGGTTTGTCTATCTATTTTGATCGATTTATGTTTATTTAAGACACTCTGTTTACTTGATTCCATAGCTGATTGTTAAATAGCTGTATTTCAAATTCAAGTGTGGTTCTAACTGCATACATTTTGACCTATAAATTTCATCATATTTGGACTGAATATGGATGAATTTCTTTGACAAAGTCGTTCTCTACTGATCAACTACTCAAGCAATGATGAATTTCATCATATTCTTTTGTAGTTTAAAGTATTTCTAAGCATTCAACTACTCAAGCAATGATGATTGATAAACAACAGCACCCAAGGATCGAGCAAAAGCTTGCTGGGCAGCTTCACTTGAGATCCAACTCCAACCTTTCCCCACATGTTGGAACCTGTTACGGAGGTTTGAAAAGGCTAGCTCTGTTTCAGCAGCGATTCTCACTAGCAAAATTTTCAAATGCAGGGTTACAGTTCCCTGTCATGCCTGCATGCAAACCCACAAACTACATGCATTCTGCAGGTTCACCAGTGTTCATCCCATCGCCCTCGGAGAAAAACTGGGGAAGGTTTGCCACTGATTTTCTCATGGGTGGAGTTTCTGCGGCAGTGTCCAAGAGTGCAGCTGCTCCCATTGAGCGTGTAAAGCTTCTCATTCAAAATCAGGATGAGATGATCAAAGCGGGCAGGCTCTCTGAACCCTACAAGGGCATTGGAGATTGCTTTGGAAGAACAATCAAAGACGAAGGGTTTGTTTCATTGTGGAGAGGGAACACTGCTAATGTTATCCGTTACTTCCCAACACAGGTATATTTGTCATTCCAACGTGAAACTTTGTATGGTTGAGACCTACTATGTGTTCATGGACTTGCTCGATTATTACGAACATAGTTGAGTTTTATAAACTCTCGAAAGGCTCAGTTCTCTGTGAAATATCAGAACAGAGAGATTGACATGAAACATGAGTAAATTTTTTAATGTCATCACAGAGAGATTGAAATGAACTAGGAATCATAAATTAAAAAAACTTGGCAGCACGTTGGTGAAGACTGAGTGAGATCATGAACAGTTGGTTTCATACAATGCAATGATTTCTCCATTCTTATGGTTCTGGTATTTGGATTTTGCATATCTGAAATACCACGTTTATATCAGTCGCATACATTAAGTCAAAATTTTCAATTAGATTAAGAAATAATGAAGTCAACTATGTATCACTCATTGATTATCTTCAATCATGGAGATATAAGATCATATACAATCATTCTCCTTCATTAATATTCTTTTGTCTTGACGTGGGTTTCTATCCATTCTCTTCGTGACATTAAACAAATTTTCTGGTTTAGAGTAAGAACTAATAAAACGTGTATCATGTAAAAATTAGCTTGAACTACGGTGACCTAAGACCATACAATGATATATCGTCCATTAATCATTAAGCTTGTGACTACTGTCTAATGCTTTTATATAGGCCTTGAATTTTGCATTTAAAGACTACTTTAAGAAGCTGTTCAACTTCAAGAAAGACAGGGATGGATACTGGAAATGGTTTGCAGGGAACGTAGCATCTGGTGGTGCAGCAGGAGCTGTGTCTTTGGTGTTTGTATATTCATTGGATTACGCTCGAACCCGCCTTGCCAATGATGCCAAGGCTGGAAAGAAGGGTGGAGAGAGGCAATTCAATGGCTTGATCGATGTGTACAGGAAGACTCTTCAATCAGACGGTGTTGCTGGCCTCTACCGTGGCTTCAACGTCTCTTGCGTTGGAATCATTGTTTACCGTGGTTTATATTTTGGCATGTATGATTCTCTGAAACCAGTGGTCTTGGTGGGAACTTTGCAGGTAAAGCATTATACTTTTCATGGTCCCTTTTTTGTCACCTTGGTTAGTTTGTTCGATATTTTCATTTCTATTTTTTCAGGATAGTTTCTTGGCTAGCTTTGCTCTGGGGTGGCTGGTTACTATCAGTGCAAGCATTGCCTCGTACCCCCTGGATACGGTTCGCAGAAGAATGATGATGACATCGGGTGAAGCTGTGAAGTACAAAAGCTCTTTGGATGCATTCTCGCAAATCGTGAAGAATGAAGGTTCAAAATCTCTCTTCAAGGGTGCCGCCGCAAACATCCTTCGTGCAGTTGCAGGTGCTGGTGTGCTTGCTGGTTATGACAAACTTCAGTTACTTGTTCTTGGAAAGAAGTATGGTTCTGGTGGGGCTTGATTACCACAAGTGTCATATACTGAATATCTGTGGTACCAAAACTGCATTCAAAGTCAAGTGTTTTATTTATTCATGTGCAATTACATATATATATATATATATATATATATATATATATATATATATATATATATATATATATATATATATATATATATATATATATATATATATNATATATATATATATATATATGTGTATATATGTGTATATGTATATGTATGTGTGTGAAAAGTATTGAGAAAAGGGATAAATATTTGTGGCAAAACGACATATGTACCTATCCGATCGCATGTAAAAAGTAATATATATGGTTCTTTTCTAAAGGATTTTTCATCGATAATTCTTATAATTTTAAATTCAATTAGATATAAATATCACAATAGCACTAATAAACTCTTTCTTTGTTTTCATCAAACACATAGGAAGTAACAAGAA
The DNA here is from genome assembly GCF_000741045.1 of Vigna radiata var. radiata. Lineage (NCBI taxonomy): Eukaryota > Viridiplantae > Streptophyta > Magnoliopsida > Fabales > Fabaceae > Vigna > Vigna radiata. The sequence continues at coordinate 4,691,756 of NC_028354.1, forward strand.
ATTTAACACAAGATTATAGTTAATCTTAATTTCAATTTTATGTTAAAATTAACTCATAAATATAGTAAAATCTTGTTTCTTGAATCATCAACAAACAATCATGTATTTAGTTCAAGAATCTAAAATTACTAGAATTACTAATGAATTGTGTTTTAGCACTTCAAAAGACATTCAATTTCAATTTAGGTTCAAAAGAAATTTTCAATACTTAAAAAACCAATAATCATGAGTGATTAAGTCAAAATAACATTAAACATAAAAATCAAATATTAAAGTTGAAATGGAACAACATATGTAAAAAAAATAGATCAGATTTAATTTATTACATCTAATTTTAACATTAGGTTTAACTTTCCATAAAAGAAATAAAAGAGAAATTGAAAGCAATGCACATTATTTCCTAAAGTTCTTAGCAACTATTACATGCTCCCATTGTGCCCCCTTCCCACCTATACCTCAAATTTGTAAATTATCTCCTTTATCAAATCCTAAATGGATATAGCGCCATGAATGAAGATTAAAGATCCAAAGGAAAGTGTGAGAACTTCTTAATATCCTAAACAATATTCAAAGACCTCTCTTTGTCATTTTCGATAAAAATAAACTATGAGGAAGAAAATGAGTCAAACCAATATATGAATAATATCATATTTTGACATCTAAGTATAGTGGATGTCATCGAATATAACACGAAAAAAGACTCTATGTCAAATCACTACATAAATATGACTTTGTAAAAGCCAATAATACCCAACACCAGGTTTGGTCATCCAACTTCAAAATAGATAAAAATAATATTGTTAATATATATATATATATATATATATATATATATATATATATATATATATATATATATATATATATATTCCATCCAATGATAAATGAATGAATTTGTAAAGCACTAAAAGCATGAAGAAAATATAATTCCTATTGCATTTGAGCAAATTAGGTTTCCATGTTTATAGAAAATATGTGTTCACTTTGTAAAATTTAAGGTTGGACTTTGTTATGATGTAATATATTTTTTAGTTTTTTTTTTATGTATTTAATTTAATAAATACTTGTTAATTATCTACATATTTCGCAAATATTAAGTGGTTATGTCAACTACCAATAACGTATCATCATAATCATATTTTATAGGTATATCTTAAAGTATCAATTAACTTTTGCTTACCCTGATTAATTCATGTCTGGAAAATTTGGTTGATAATTTTTGGTGGAACTTTTTTCTTATCACATTCTTTTTATATGTAAGATTTAGATTTAATTTCATGACTTTATTTTAAGAGAATCGAATTCAATATCATTTATGTCAGTATAGTTATGGCAACAGCTTAGCAGTTAGTGTTATAATGACATATCCCATGCCAAAACTTTCTCCTTATCTCTTAAACCAATAATTCTAAAGGGTAATGATACTTTTACATCCATGACAAATTTTTGACACCGTTACATATTATATTCTGGGTGATTTACGTGGTTTAAAAAATAAAATGACAGAATGACGTGATTCAATGTATAGTAATAGACCGAAAATCAATGTACAAATAAGTGGGTAGTTTAGGTTAACTGGAGGACATCTTTGAATCTGTCACTTGTTTTGAACTCCATAGTTTATTTTTAACCAATTTTATTAAATAAAATTCATTAATTATCATTTAAGAACACATTTATATCGAAGTCCATCCTGAACGAAACGTTTTTCTTTGAAGTGATGGTGCAGAAAGGAAAGTGATAGCAATATACAAATAACTGGATAGTGTAAGCTAACTTTTAGCACCAAGAAGACATCTTTGAATCTGTCACTTGTTTTGAACTCGACAGTAAATGTACGTCATTATGTTATTTTATTTTTTAAAACACACGGACCATCCAAAATGTGACATGTGGTGATGTAAAAAATTGATCACATTCTGGATGTCAAAGTATGATTACCCGATTCTAAAGGATGAAAACCCAATTGTTTTACAAGATATCATTCATATCCTGTCTTCTATATAAGATAAAAGTACAAATAATTTTAGTTCCTTTATTCTTAATTTAAACTTTTAATACTTATTCGAAAATATAGGTATTTAATCTTTTTACTTTAAAATTCATTATCTTAATCTAACAATCTATATTAAGACATTGATAGTTAAAATATTATAATGATACAAAAAACCAATCAGAATACATCATATGTGCTTTTAAAAGAAAAAAAAATGTATCGCATGTGGGTTAGTATTAATACTTTAGACATCAAAGTCTTAATTTAAACAATTGGATAAAAATCATTCATTTTAAAAAAAATTAAAAGACTAAACTTTTATTTTAAAAACAGAGAAACTAAAAATTAAGGATTTGAAAAATTAGAGACTAACCTAATAAAAAAATGGCTCTGCCATGAGTCATGCCACTCCTCTGCACAGAACATATCCCTTGAGGAGAAGCAGCGAATCTTTGGAAATAGTTTATTAATTACTTGGCGAATGTCTGGTGGCTATTCTTTATTTCTTCATCTTCGGGCTTCACCAATGCAGACAAAAGGACTGTGCTGTGATTGGAATATGTCAATATAAGTTATACTTTTCGTGTTTCGCTTCACTTCCACGCCAGCACTTGCTCATTCATATCAATTCAGCTTCATTTTCTCACATGCCTCGCACTATCTTTTCCATGTGTTCTCCTCTTTGGTGCAGTGTGCACAGTTTGCCATCCAAAGAACACTAAAAAGAAAAGTAAATTAGACAAAAATGAACTTGCATTGATGAGACATATATTCCGAGAACTGAAGTGCACCACTTTGTTATTTTTAATTATCTAGAAAATAAAATTCACTTGATCTGTGATGAATATTTCCAGAGGAATAAGCTATAAATGACATGAGTTCAATTTTGGGATGAGAAATTCACACACTTAAAAATAATAAATACATAGTTTATGTGTCATGACTTCTTATCAACTATTGACCTAGTAGCTTAGGACAAGAATATATTAGGATTTCAATCAAACGACCATTAAGTCAAATGTAAGAAATGATTTAATGGTCATGAATACTTAAAAACTTTAAGTATCACCTATAATCAAGTTTATAGGTAAAGTATGATTAAGTCTATAATAGTTATAAGTTCATATCAAAACTTATAAATAGAAGTCTGAGATGAAGAGATAAGTGATTGTATTTATTGAAAATTTAAGAATATACTGTGCTAACGAAACAAATATTATACTAACTTGAGCTTAGAGGATTTTGGTAAGTACATCACCAAACATTAAGAACCTAAAAAAACTTTGTAACCAAAATTGAAGATGTTTTACGAGTTGTAAAAATACTTACAAAATCTCATACCGCAATTTCCTGAAACGTGTAGATCACTGTCCTTAAGGACTTATCCGCGGTGTATTGCGCAAGTCTCTCAAGATACAACAGAAATTTCTTGAAAATATTCGAGGATCACAATACTACCAAGAAACTCTAATAGAGTTTATAAAATATTATAACATTAAGTGTGAATAAGTGTTTTAACTATGATCCATAATCCTACACCCAAAACCTTTTTCTTCCTTACATTATACTCAATTTTCTCATTATTAGTTAATATAAGTCTTAAACTCATTTTTATTTTCAATCAGTTTTTACTTATGCTAATTACTACTATCCTTTTTTTATTGTTATTACGAAACACACTTGCTTAATCATCCATAAAAAAAAGACTTTTCTAATACCAATATTACATAAACTCAATTCACACATAAAATATTAACACTATATCCAACCAAGAAACTTAAAACAATGAATTTATAATGTTTTTTGTGCTAAACTTTTTCATCACATTTAATTTAATGTAACTTAGACTTCACATCTAAATTGTGAAGTGTATGAGTGCTTAAAAAAGACATAGGATGATATGATATAATAATTAAAAATAAAATAAATTTTCTATAAGACTGTTTTCACAATATATATTAAGAAAAATGTTTATAAATTATTTTTAATCTGTTGAGCTGAGTTAATATATTATAAATAAATAAATATAATGGTTAAATAAATACATAAAATAAAAGAGAAAAAACAGAAACGGTTGGAGAAGAGGTGCGATGCAGGTGATCATGATCTATATCAAATGGAGTTGGCGTGTTCCTTGAAGAAGTGCTTAAAGGTGGAGAAAGCAGAGTTAACAGAGGAAGTTACAAAGCTTTTCATTCGTTCGTTCTTGGTTCATTCATTTTCATTCGGCACCAAAAGAGATCAAGGTCAGTTTCTTCATATTCCTTCCATTCAATTCACTTTTTTCATCTTATACTCATGCATTCCATTTTCATCTTCACTTCACCTATCACCATTTTTTTTTTTACAGTTCTAGAATCAACGCAACTGCGACTGCGAGACTTACGCTCTAATTCTCTGCTTCCGTCCAACTAAACAGGTACTCCTCGTTGAGTTTCTCTTTTCTTCTCCAGAGATCGAAGATTTCACTATTCGTTCCACGCGATCTTATTCATCGTTGCATAACTAACTACCTCGAGAGTGTTTAAGCTCTGTTTCCTTTTCCTCTTGATTAGTGCGCTTTCAAGTTTACCGTGAAAATGCTTCATGCAACTTTGTTCCTCTTTTTAGAATCTGGCGAATGCAAAAATTATGCAATAACGTCGTTCATATCCACTGATTGGTTTATATGTAGTGTATGTTAGGATTTTAATTTTGTTCAGTAATAACTACATTAAAATTGTTACTGTACCTTAATTGTTTCATTATTTTCGAGATCAATAACTATGAGTAGTGATGTACTACTTATTATTGACTTTCATAGTTATTGTAATTAGGACAATAATTATTTGGGCTTTACAAACTACAGTATCTAGAAAGACCTAAGCATTTCTTTATCTCAAAATTCAGGGTAGCTGAGTGATCTGGTGTTGATTGCTTCAGTTTTACTGACGAACATGCGGAATTGAATACTTGAATTCACTCTACAAATTACCTGTATGTGAATTCATTCTGCACATTACCTTTCGTGATTCACTCTGCAGATTACTTGTCCGTGAATTCACTCTGCAGATTCACCATTTTCTGTAAACTCACATTACTGATTCACTATTTTCTTTGAATTCACTCTACAGAGTACTTGTCCGGCAGATAAAATTCAAGATCAGTTAGAATCCACACATGGAGGTCCGTTACAATAACATGAGCTATCCCTACAGCACAGCAGGAAGCTTTATTGAATATGTTGAAGGTCTTACATACGAACATGTTAACTTCATTTTTTCTGGTGCCTCACATGCTCAGGTACCTTCATAGATATTATCTACATTATGTTTGGATATTGATAGATTTGTTGGGATACATAGCTAAGTTTGATATACATTGTAGAACTTTTTAAATATAGAATAAAGGTCTTCTTTTAAAGGGTTTATATACAATATTATTCATGATATTTTCGTACGAGTAGAACTTTGGTTGAAAGTTGCAAGTAAAAAAGTTTCCATATATATACAGGAGAGTTCATACCCTTCAAGTTCGACTACAAGCTTTGACAAATCTGGGCTGTCTGAACCAGGCAGTACCTCGTACTATCAGGATAGTAATGGTTACGAGGTGAATTATCATGAGCAATTGATGGATGAGTATAGAAGGCACTCGGAAAACTCTGCAACAATCAATGAACAGATGGCAACAATACGTATAGAAAGGGAAGAAGGAGTAAACAATGTGTCACTAGACAGTTCTACTGAATGTAAGCTAGAGAGTTTCATCACTTGATAATTTTCGCCAAATATATTATCCACTTAAACCCCTTTTGTAGATCTGTAGTTTAATACCAATGTATAAAATAAAATGTGTGCTCAAGATTAAAACAAATCCATCTTTTTTCTTTCAGGTCCGAGAAGGCATCATAATGATTTCAATGACTATGAGGTATTTTTATTAAATTTCTTGTGCATTAAATATTTAAATAATTAAATGGGTATTCTTTCAACATTGAAGTTGTCTCTATGCCTACAACACAATCACTAATTAATTAGAATGAGCTAAGCCCTTTTTTCATAAATTTTTTCAGGTCAGTTGGGAAGACAATATTGATCCTGACAACATGACCTATGAGGTTGGACTGAAAATAATAGCCTTCCTTTTGTTGTCCACATATATTTCTCCCTTAAAAGTAAACTAATCTTATATTTGGTTTCTTAAAAGTATACAACCAATATTCTAGATGTATATAATGGTATGTTTTACAATTGTTTTGAACCTTTTCCTTTTTTGTCGTCTTTGGCTTCACTCTTGCAAGGCTTTCTCCTTCGTTTCTTCCAGCACAATGCATTATGTTATATCCACACTACTACTGCATCATTTTCCCAAAAAAATGTTCAAAAGTTGTATAATGGTAGTTATAATCCAGAAACTTGATTTTTTATTATGGTTTTAACAAGTGCTTATAATAGTTACAGAGGAGACAGTTGTGGGATTGATTTAGCAATTAGGACATTTTGTCACTCATCATAGTTGCAAGTAAGGAAGGCGCTGCAAAACCTCTATACCATTTTAAAGATTATTTAGTTTAAACAAGATAGCATGATATTGACAACCCTTGCCTTCCCCTATAAAAATAGACTAATAGGATGGTGGAAGCTTTTAAGGGTTCAAAACCAATGAATGGGGTGTTTGAAACAATTATTACGTTCATTGGTTGACGGGGGTTATAATTTGCATGACATGCGTGCCGTTCTGATAATAATTAGTACGTAGTTGTAAAAGTCAAGTTCTTTGTGTCTTTCGTCAGTAGTACAATACTTTTTCTTAATAGTATCCTTTTTCATCTTAGGTATTGAAGAAATTCTGGGACAGTATTCTTTTATCTTTTCTGTAAATCCCTTTCTACTTGTTTACCAGTGAAAATCTAAATTACTTTTTCTATGAACATCTCGATGAATGACAATAGATAAAAGTTGGAAGTACGGACTTCTTTCACTTGGTTTTATTCTTTTAGTTTTTCCTCACATTGATGCCATTTTATTTATCGTAGGAACTACTTGAATTAAGTGAGACGGTTGGAACTGAGTGTCGTGGTCTCACACAAGAACAAATTTCATCGATTCCAGTATCGAAGTACAAGTGTGGCCGCTTTTTCTTCTTTAGGAAGAAGTCACGGGAGGAGAGGTTATTTTCCGTTACTAGATTTTGTTTTAGTTTTCTGAAAAAGAAATTACTTCATATAAGTTTTTCTGTTTAGTAAATTTTTTTCAGAATTATATGCTTTAGCCCTGTTAAACTACATTGTCTAGCAACGAGGTTAATAAATTTGGGTGCGGTAGCAGACAAATGAGACATATTATATAAAAAAAAAAAACAGTAATGGATTTATTAGGTGTTCCAAGTCTATCACTAAGAAATAGAACATGTGCATGTGTAGATTATTCAAGAACTCTATAAATACTTTGGTATGTTGAGCCCATTGCAAACTTGAATTGCAACTAAGTCTTATCTATAGTTTTCTTGACAGAAGAGCAATTATTTGGATATTGACTCCTCCTTAATGTGCTATTCTGATTCATTTTCATGTTTAGATGCGTGATTTGTCAGATGGAATATAGAAGAGGGGAGAAGAGGATGACTTTACCATGCAAACATGCCTATCATGCTAGCTGTGGGAACAAATGGCTTAGCATCAATAAGGCAAGTTGTTTAGGAATGAGATCTCCGAGTGCGTAATAGACTCCGAACTTCAGAATCTATCAAAGCATTACTGAAATAAGAAATACAAATGTTGAAAATTTTATAAATATAAGCATTTTAATGAGAGATCACGAGGCATATAAGAACTAATTTAGGTTTCCCACTGGCAATTACTACTCCCAAATTTTCTTTGTGAAAATCATATTTTTTAGGATTCACGTCAGTTGTTGATTCCCATTAATTTATAATAACGAGTTCGTTAAATACTTGTAGTGCTCAATTTCGCATATGCTGAAATGCGTCTTATCTTCTGTGTTTTTTTTTTTAGGCTTGCCCTATGTGTTACAGAGAGGTGATCGTGGACGTGTCAAAACACAAATAATCACCTTTCAGCGAATAGAAGTACCCTACCTGTACATGATTCGGTTTTTCCCTATGCCTAAATATCTCCTTCTTCTTCTTTTTTATCAGCTATTAAATAATGTATTATATAGGTATAAGGGTTACCCTTTCTCATTTACAAAAATGAAAAATGATCAATCTTTCTTAGTACAACCTACCAAAAAAGTGTGGTTTATTAATATTTAAGTGTATTTATACTAATTATTTCAAAACCACCTTACTAACATATTCCCACTTGCCAAACACATACAAACCATGAAACCATACTTCAGCTTTGGGCAACATTATAAATATGCCTTAAAAACATAAATCATAACTCAATACAAAGCTTGATGTAAACATAGATTCCCTATATGATAAAATCCATAAAACATTCAAGAGGCCAGACACAAAATAAGGACAGAATGCCCAGTGCCCACTGCATAAATGATTGGCAGCTGCTTTTATCGTAAAGGTGGAATTATGTGCTCTAATTTCACCAATTTAGTATTTTTTATTTATTCTGAATTAACATCTGCTATGTGTTTTGAGTACCGAAACCTAAAATAGTGAAGATATTGTTATATGTAATATAGATGCGCGAATGATAGGTTTACACACGTTTTCACCAATATTACTATTAAATTATATAATACTATTATATTCATGTGCACACAAAAATTAGAATCAACCCGATTATCTAGTGATCGTAGATAATCTTTATATCATATATCACTACAGTACACACTATAGAGAAAAGTGTTTTATTTTATTTTTTTTACTTTTGATCAAAAGTTCCTTATATTTTTTATATGATTTTTCTTTCAAATTTTAGAAAAAATGTGAATTATTCCATTTTCTATGATATTGTTATGATTTTAAATTTAAAATACCAAAAACAGGTGTTTTTGAAAAGTGCATAAAAAAATTACAAAAAAGATGGATGCAAATAGCTTTCCCCGAAATTTTTAGCTCTCTTTTTCAGAGGTCAGAGGCCCACAAAAGAACTACTATGTCAAACTGATAATTGCTTTTTGCACCTCTTATTTATTTATTTCTAATAATTGTTTTATTTTTTTTTCTTATTCTTGAAATAAAAGTATTAATAAAATGAGACAATGGTGCAATTAAATATTATATTTATTAAAATAAAAGAGTAGTGTTACTTTCTTAATTTTTATGTTAAGTATGGGAATGAAAATAATTCAAAAGTAGGATTAAAAATAAACGCATTTCACGACACCACCCTCTATTTTCTTTTTTACTAGAAATTATTAAACACGGTCTAGTATATGAATTTCACATATCTTTTAAGTTAGATCAGTCATTAGACAATTATTTTGAGATTAATTTCCATATACTCTTACTGAAAACAAATTATACTTTTAATCAATAATCATCCATATAACCTTTTCAGTACTTATTAAAAAATCAACGACTAATAATGACAATGAATAATTTGATGGCATCATAAAAATTCAATAAATCATAAAGTATTTACTCTATTTTTTATTTCAAAAATGAAAATAGGTTTAAACTCGTGTTGCTAAACTAAAATTACAAAATTAAACAATTTTCTTTCTAATTTAAAACCTTTTTACACATGTATTTTTGTATCCTTCATTTATACATGTATTAAATGATGGATTCAAATATATTGCTATAATATCTATTGATTATTGTGATATGATAACAAAGTAAATTCTTAATAAACATATTTTTTTTCTATAAATATATATAAATAATTGTGTTTAAAAAATCATTATAAAAATTTTCTGAGAAAAAAATAGCTCTATAATTATCGCAACGTTTAATACTGGATGCAATGATTTGACTAAAGGCTAGCGATATCTTTTTGTTTTTTATAACACCGCGATCTTCTATCAATTTATGCAAGAACGTGGTTTCGTGATACACACAACAACAATATTTTTGTCCCTCCAATTTTGAGATAAGTAATACGTTTTCTTTGTTATTTCTTAGCAAAAACTATAGTTTTGTTATTTCTTTGTAATATAGTTGTATTTTTCTATCAACTTAGTTGTTAAATGCTGATTAATAAATAAACTTTAAAATTAACTTCAATCTTACCTTCGTTTTAAATTACTAAAAGTTAATAAATACATAAAACTTGAAAGTAATTTTTATCTTTCAAATCTATTATTTTGAAATAAATTAATACTTACATTTATATAATTGTATTTTAATAAATTCCTTTTATTATAAAATGTAGGAAGAATCTATATGCAATTAAGCACGAAATTGTAAAATCAAATTATTTTAAAGAATTTTATTTTAATTTATTTAAGTCCTATAACTAAATTCAAACTCTCAAGGATCAGACTTTCATTCTACCTTTTACTTCTATAACTAATAATCTAATATCAGATCTTTCTATTTAAAATTTGGTGCTGAGAAACAAACCTTGTTTTTTATTTATTTTTTTATTGAAGAATATTAATAAAGCTTCAAGTACTACACTTATATTTTCTTCTTGTAAAAACTAATGCTGACAAATTGAAATAACAAATCTTCTTAAAAAAATCACTACACCATAAATATCATAATATAATAAATACTTTAGGAAAAAGCTATTTTTTAATTACTTAAAGAGGGAAAGTTAAATAAAGTCAATTAAATACACGCATGAAAGTTAAGAAGAAGCTGTATATGTTTTAATTTTACATCATTATTCAATAACTAATTATTGTATATATGACCACATCCACTTTTTAAATAATATTTATGTAAAAATCAATACAGCGGTTTTTTTTATTAAATTTAAAAATCAAAGAGTTATAATTCTGATACATGGTTTGATCTCCATTGTTTTTAACTACTATTATTATGGTCAAACTCAAATATTACTTTTATGATTCAAACTCTTATTTCAAGTTTTTAGTTAAATAAAAATAACCAACTAACGTGGTTGAAGGACAATCATGCTACTTAAATATATGTATGTGAACAAAAAAAACATATATTAAAATAAGTCAACCTCTTGACTAAGAATCAAATTTTTTCTTAAAGGATATCTCAAATTTAAAAAAAGAAAAAGGAATAAACAAGAATCAGTATATATCAAATTTAAAATAAAATAATGTATGAAATCAATAGCATCGATCAATTTAACTACATAAACAATTGCATTTCAATTCCTGAAATTAAGATATAACATTTGTGAATTCAGGAATTAATTGACCAAACTTTTCATAATTTCCTAATAAAAATATGTTCAACCTATTGAATAGGAGAAAATACAAAAGCTGATTTTAAAAAATCATTCTCGAATATTTATATAAAATCGAATGGCCAAAATTATCTCCCCAAAAAGCTAAAAACTTTGTAAACTCCATATAACAGATTTTATATAATATAATATAGTATTAAAAATATTTTACAGAAAATTAATCTCAACTCTTTGTTTTCCTTGAAAGAGTAAGCATACCAGTGAAATGAAGTATAAAATGGAATAATAATCTTACCCTCTATCCAAAATGGAATGGTTAAAATTGCTTCTTACTATATATCAGAGAAGTTGAGTTTTACAAGATATTATCTATTTTCATGAAATTTAGAGGGAAAGAAATTAGGTTTAAGGAGAACCTGAGGGGAGGGAAGATTATTGATGGCTTCCCACGAAATTGTGAATATAATTCGTTTCCCACAGCTGGCCACACCAACTCGTTGACACTGCCAACATCAATTATTTATGAACCCAGGTTAGATTGGAACTCACCTGCAATGCAATGCTATATAATATGATGCAATTCTCTTTTAGCCAATCCGTATAATAATATGTTTGATTAGGGAATTGAAATTAGAGATACTAAACTAAATGCCAAGTTGAGGGATATCTATGTCCTGATGAGATGAGTAATAGTATAATTAACTCAATTCAAAACTTTATAAGTTGAGGGAGAATGTCTTATAGGAGAGACAACAAGGTCAATATGGATTAAAATTTTAATTACGATCTATAACTGCAAAAGGAATTATCTTCCCCGACTGTTCATCAAATTTTCATCTAATTTCAAAACTAAGATCACTTTAATATCTGCTATATATCTGAGTGCAGATAAATGTACAAGCAGCATGTAATTTGCTACCATATATTATTTCTGACATCCAAACCTAAACTAGGTATTCGGATCGAATCCTTCCCATCACTCAATGACTAATTTGTACCTTAACTTGACAAGAATATGAATCTCCAAATGTCTTTGGCCATGAGTCTATGACAGGCACCAATAGTTAATTTTGATGTGTACGTTAATAAATCTACTATTATTCTAGCACCATGTCAAGAACATAATAAATCAGAGAGAGTAATAAGTGGAGCAAGTTGTGTTTATCTCTACAATTAAAATGACTATCAAAACGCAACGAATGGATCATCTTATATGTAGAACACGTGCCTCTGAAAACACACGATGATGGCAGAGTAACAACAGTAGCAGCATTATCTAATATGTCTAAAACAGTACATATAGCAAGTATAATGAAATCGCTAGGAAAAATGCGTCCTACCTGCAGAGTTCGCACTAGACCAGTAATGTAATGGAAAACTACAATCGGATAGGGAAACCACTCAAAATGCAGCTAAGAACATTAGTTAGTTAGATGCTCAATGTTAATGTGGAAAAAAAAATTAGTCAAGTATCAATAATATTACATCAACAGTTAAACCCTGAAAACCTAGTAAAATGGGGTAACTGATAAAAGGTTCATAAGGCAATATTTTGTACGGATGAGAAAAACAGTAAAATGGTCTACAGTAATCATACCAAGATAAAATTATATTATAACGTCACATTATCATGGGGATAATTTTAATTGTAGTCACTGTCATGACTTGAAAATGTAAGTTTGCCTATTGATAGGGATGTCAGGTAGGTTTTTGTTTTGACCGACACCCTGACATTTGACTTCAATATGATGTTTGGTACTTCTGGCTTGCTCCAATATAATCACTGGTTCTGTAAAGTTTAATGGAAATAATAATAGCTGGCTGCTTTGACACGCATTTTCAAAATTTGATCAAATTCAACTAGTTCTTACGTCCAACCATGCCATTGCCAACCTTCTTTCTTGACTTTGTAAGAGATATGAATTCACATAATGGAGGCCCGCAACTTCAACTCCGAATAATGATTTAAACAAAAAGGGTAATGTGCAGCATGTATATTAAATCCTCAACCAGTCTGTCAATGCATTTTAACAAATAAACAGTATCAGCCATAACTGAAGGTTAACACTATATAAAGGGTTTCGATGCATACTATGCAAATGCAAGAATAGAGCATAGCTCATCTAAACAACGACTGGTGCTGCACACTGACAGAAGATGAGAACATCAGCAGGGCCGAGGCACTGGCCTCGACTCATCTATGGATTGGCATTTTGTCTAATTGCTATCACTGTCGCTGGTGATGATTATAAGCCTTACTATGCATCCCAGCCAACCTATTACTCTCCACCACAGCATGCAAAACACCCACCCCACCATCACAAAAAACCTCCACATGCACACAAATCTCCACATTCACCTTATGTCTATAAGTCACCACCCCCTCCCTCTCCTTCACCCCCACCTCCATACATCTACAAGTCTCCTCCACCACCATCCCCATCACCACCCCCACCATATGTTTATAAATCTCCTCCACCTCCATCTCCTTCACCACCCCCTCCATACGTGTATAAATCTCCTCCACCTCCATCCCCATCACCACCTCCTCCTTATGTTTACAAGTCTCCACCACCTCCATCCCCCTCACCTCCTCCACCATATGTGTACAAGTCTCCTCCTCCACCATCTCCATCACCTCCACCTCCTTATATCTACAAGTCTCCCCCTCCACCATCTCCATC